>NW_015162649.1:14670-19854 GCF_001447785.1 Gekko japonicus
GGAAGCGCCGTGGAAAATGGGAGTCCCCCCCCCCCCAGGGGGGGGGGGGGGGGTCCTGGCGACCCTAAATGCTTCAAAATATGGAGATTCTCCTCAGCCACCATGGCTAATAGCCACTGATAGACTGATCCTCCACGAAGCGATCTGAATCCCTTTGAAGGCTGTTTGTTCCGGTGGCCATCACAACATCCTCTGGTAGCGAATTCCGCATCTTAATCACCGGCTGTGTAAAGAACTATTTCCTTTTGTCCGTCCTGAAAATGTTTGCAAAGGTCCTCCGTCTCTGAGACGGGGAGACAAAACAGAGCTGTTTAGAAAGGCGGACGGGGTCGAATCGAAAGCATTCTTTGCTGTGTTGTAAATGGATTCTTGTTTAATTTTTTGCTCTGGGCCACTTTGGATCCCTTTTTTGGAAAGAACTGCAATTCCGGACTGCACGGCAGTGAAGGATGGTCGAAAACATAAGGGCAACGAGACAGGAACTTGGAAACCCCCTTGACTGAATTTTGGAAAGAAAAAAAGAAAAAGAAATCTGGAACAGATCTGAGCGGCCATAACTCTTTGCTGCTTATGTTGTTTTAGCATTGCTAGCTCATTGCTCACTGTTTTCCGTTGCATTTTTTTTTAAACCAGTGGTCTGCTGTGATTGTCCTGATAATGAGGGTTGCCAAACCCCAGGCAGCGGCTGGAGATTTCCTGCTATCCCAACTGATCTCCAGGCGACAGAGATCGGTTCCCCTGGAGAAAGTGGCTGCCTTGGAAAGTGGCCTCTGTGGCAGTTTGAGCCAGTTTGGTGTAGTGATTACGTGCGCGGACTCTAATCTGGGAGAACCGGGTTTGATTCCCCACTCCTCCACTTGCACCTGGCTGGATGAGCCTTTGGCCTGATCCAACATTGGCATCTCTTATGTTCTTACTTTTCTCCCTTTCTCACAGTATAAGAACTTGTGGGCACTCCATGAAATTGCTGAGCGGTCGGGTTAGAACAGATAAAAGGAAGTACTTCTTCACCCAAAGAGTGATTAACACATGGAATTCCCTGCCACAGGAAGTGGTGGCAGCTACAAGCACGGACGGCTTCAAGAGGGAATTAGATAAGCATATGGAGCAGAGGTCCATCGGTGGCAAGGGATGCTCTGTCTTCTTGGTGCTTGGGGGGGCAACAGTGGGAGGGCTTCTGGAGTTTTGACCCCACTGCTGGACCTCCTGATGGCACCTGGTATTTTTGGCCACTGTGTGACACAGAGTGTTGGACTGGATGGGCCTTTGGCCTGATCCAACACTGGCTTCTCTAATGTTCTTATGAACTCCGGCCATGAAAGCCCTCAACAACATATCAATTTGTGAATTATTTTCATTATTGCCCACGTGGTTTCTGTGTTGTCTTTGACCCTCCTGTATGCTACCCCGAACTTCTTGGAAGAAGTATGGCATGAAAGCATGATAGATACCTTTGAGATATTTCCCATTAAAACGTTCTGTTCTTTTTAAAAAATTCATTACAGCCATGTTTTAAGTTAAGGTTAAGGTTCCCTTGCTCGAAAGCCAGTCGAATCCGACTCTAGGGTTGCGGTGCTCATCTCCGTTTCAAAGCCGAAGAGGACTGGATGGGCCATTGGCCTGATTCAACACTGGCTTCTCTTCTGTTCTTATGAACTCCGGCCGTGAAAGCCCTCAACAACATATTAATTTGTGAATTATTTTCATTATTGCCCACAATGTTTCTGTGTTGTCTATGACCCTCCTGTATGCTACCCCGAACTTCTTGGAAGAAGTATGGCACGAAAGCATGATAGATAACTTTGAGGTATTTCCCGTTAAAACGTTCTGTTCTTTTTTAAAAAATTCATTACAGCCATGTTTACGTTACTACAAATATCACATGTGCAATTAATTTCTTCCACATCTAAGTACAACCGTTTACGAACCTGCTCCGGTTCTCAGCAGCATAGAATTCCAAATTCTTGTAACCTCTGCTATGTTTTTGGGATTTCGCCAACGAACGTTCACATTAATAGCTCGTGCGTTCGTTCACTTTCTTTAGCCAATCTATTTTTTTTTTGTGGTCTTATCTCTGACTTCGATGTTTATTTATACTTACAGATCTAATTTTTTTAAAAGACAATGGAAAAGAAATAGCGTCGCTCGCCTCTTTGGAGCATTGCCGGCTCAGTTCTCCGCGGTGGTGTAGAGCCTCGTACCCGTGACTCCAGCTGGTGGGCCGGCGGTGGCCATTCATCGAGAAGCGAGATCCGTCCCCAGCTAATCCACGCTCTGATTACATCTTGAGTGCTCTGTCGTCATGCGCGCCGCATGAGGGCTGCCTTGGAAAGTGGGTTAGAGGCTTCAATTAGAAACAGAAGAAATGCAGGAGCTGGGTTGCCAAGAGAGGGTAGTTACCAGGATTGTGCTGCCGTGGTTTTAAAAAGAGGCCTGCTTGTTTCCAGGCGCAGTCGTTCGAAATGCTGGTTTATGACTCTTAGAAAGCTCCTGGGCTGTGGAATCTGGACACTTGAAGAATCGGGCTCATGCCCTGTCCAGAAGCTCACTTTTTGCCCTCAGAGGTTCTTCATAGAATGCTTCTGCCATCTGACCGCCTCTTCCAACATCGTCCCCTCCCCAAAATTTGTGTTCTTCAACCTGCAAACTGCTTGTGGTGTCAGGCCGCTGGGATATTTGCCCGGCATCTACCCGGACGAGGGCCTTTTTGTGGTGGCCCCATCCTGGTGGAGCCAGCTGTCAGAGGATACGTGGGCGTTGAACGACTTCTTTAAGTTCTGCAGGACCCACAAAACAGAGCTCTTCGTCTCTCATGAGTCGGGTCTGTTTATATGGGCTGCCTTCCAGTTTTATTTGTATTCTGTTTTTAGTTGATGTTTGTTCATATTTTACCTGTTGTTAGCCGCCTCGAGACTGCTTGGTGGCAAGAGGTGGCATATATGTTTAACATCAACAAGAATAACAATAACAACAACAACAACAATCAGCATCACCATAATCATTGGGGTGCTCAAACTTTTTGAGCTAGCGGGCCCTTTAGTGTTGGAAAAGGCAATGTTTGGTAGAAGAAGAAAAGGAGGAGGAGAAGGAGGAGACTGGATTTATACCCCGCCCTTCACTTCCCAAAGGAGACTCAGAGCGGCTCACAATCTCCTTTCCCTTCCCCTCCCCACAACAGACACCCTATGAGGTAAAAGAAGAAGAAGAGATTGGATTTATACCCCACCCTTCACTACCCAAAGGTGTCTCAGAGTGGCTTACAAACTCCTTTCCCTTCCCCTCCCCACAACAGACACCCTGTGAGGTAAAAGAAGAAGAAGAGATTGGATTTATACCCCGCCCTTCACTACCCAAAGGTGTCTCAGAGCGGCTCACAATCTCATTTCCCTTCCCCTCCCCACAACAGACACCCTATGAGGTAAAAGAAGAAGAAGAGATTGGATTTATACCCCGCCCTTCACTTCCCAAAGGAGACTCAGAGCGGCTCACAATCTCCTTTCCCTTCCCCTCCCCACTACAGACACCCTGTGAGGTAGAAGAAGAAGAAGATGAAGAAGAAGAAGAGGAGGAGGAGGAGGAGGAGGAGAATCTCCTTTCCCTTCCACTCCCCACAACAGACTCCCTGTGAGGTAGAAGAAGAAGAAGAAGACAAAGAAGAAGGAGAAGAGGAGGAGGAGGAGACTGGATTTATACCCCGCCCTTCACTCCCCAAAGGAGTCTCAGAGCGTCTTACAATCTCCTTTCCCTTCCCCTCCCCACAACAGATGCCCTGTGAGGCAGGTGGGGCTGAGAGAGCTCTTTTGAACTGCCCTTGAGAGAACAGCTCTGACGGAAATTGTGACTGACCCAAGGTTTCACCAGCAGCTGAACATGGAGGCATGGGGAACCAAACCCGGTTCTCCGAGATTACAGTCCACGCTGTACAGACCACGACACCAAACTGGCTACACCAAATGGTTCTGGGTTTGCTCAGAGGCGAGGCCCATGCACCAGCCTCCATTTACAGACCGTTTACAGACCATCTAGGAAAACAGAAGGAGGAGGAGAAGAAGAAGAGGAGGAGGAGGAGATTAGATCTATACCCCGCCCTTCACTACCCGAAGGAATCTCAGAGCGGCTTACCATCTCCTTTCCCTCCCCCTCCCCTCAGCAGACACCCTGTGAGGAAGGTGGGGCTGAGAGAGCTCTCTTGAGAACGGCCCATGAGAGAAAAACTCTGAGTGAACTTGTGACTGACCCAAAGTCACACCAGCAGCTGCATGTGGAGGAGAGTGGAATCAAACCCGCTTCTCCCAGATTAGAGTCTGTGCTCCTAACCACTACACCAAGCACAATTGAATCACCATTCAAGACACGTGTACCTGACTAGAACAGACGCTGATTTCAACTGAGGGCTCTTAATTATATCTCCGCCTTGAGACACAGACATTGATTAGGAAAAAACCCAACTTGGTCCTATATGGAGTAATTATTGCAACATTGTGGCAATGTCTGGAGCTAATGTGTAATAATTATGCTTGACCACTGAATAAGGCCATAAGGCCGAAATGCATTTGGTCAGGGTCGCATATGGTCTATGTTGGAGATGACTGTATGATTTTAATTTACATTGAGGCTATATTAGTGCCTGTAATTGTTTCTAAATCATTTTGTAATAAATACACAGGGTTGTTTTTTTGTATATCTGATAAATATTTATGTCCTATGTTTAGTTGTTTTAACATTGGGCCCTTTAATGTGGATTCATTTAACCTTCTAGTCTGAGAGTCAGTTTTGTGTAGCAGTTAGGAGGGCGGACTCTAATTTGGAAGAACCGGGTTTGATTCTCCACTGCTCCACATGCAGCTGCTCGTGTGACCTTGGGTCCATCACAAGTTCTCTCAGAGCTGTTGTCTCATGAGCAGATTTCAAAAGAGCTCTCTCAGCCCCACCTACCTCACAGGGTATCTGTTCTGGGGAGGGGAAGGGAAAGGAGATTGTAAGACGCTCTGAGACTCCTTTGGGGAGTGAAGGGCGGGGTATAAATCCAGTCTCCTCCTCCTCCTCTTCTCCTTCTTCTTTGTCTTCTTCTTCTTCTTCTACCTCACAGGGAGTCTGTTGTGGGGAGTGGAAGGGAAAGGAGATTGTAAGATGCTCTGAGACTCCTTTGGGGAGTGAAGGGCGGGGTATGAATGCAGTCTCCTC
>NW_015162649.1:20033-32194 GCF_001447785.1 Gekko japonicus
TCCTCCTCCTCCTCCTCCTCCTCCTCCTCCATACCACAGCTGCAATTTTCTCCAGGCGAACTGATTTCTGTTATCTAAAGATTACTTGTAACGCCTGGAGATTTCCAGGTCATGCCTGGAAATTAGCAACCCCATTCCCCTCTATTCTCTGCCTCTTTTTAAAAAATGAGCTCCGGTGTCGCAATACTTTTTGGTTAAACCGACCCAGGGTGTTCTCTTGAATGCTAAGAGCTCCATATTTCAGATCGCTGGGCTGATTAATAATTCAGACTCCAGTTAGTTAATTCAGGACTCAGCCGCTCGTAATGCGTTAATGGGCGACTCCGCCGTTCGCAGGTACTTTGAATCGATAGTCACCCGAGCTATTAATTGTAGGATCATATACCATCTGGCTGAAAAGCCCAGCTGCTCAAATATGGAATTAGATGGCAAAGCAGCCCCCCAAAAGGGAGTCCAATCTACAAAGTCTCAGATTAGCAGAAGAAAGAATCCAGTTGCAAATGTCTTAGTTCACGTGGTGCAGCAGAACTGAAAGAAACCGTAGCCAGGGAAACTTACAATAGGTTGGAGGAGATCAGTTGGGGCTCTGTGACTTCTACAAAGGCTCCTTGGTGAATAACAGGGGCTGTAGCTCAGTGGTAGAGCCTCTGCTTAGCATACAGAAGGTGCCAGGTTCAATTCCTGGATCTCCAGTTAAAAGGACCAGGCAGGAGGTGATGTGAAAGACCTTGGTCTTGGACCCTGGCTCAGTGATAGAGCATCTGCTTGGCTTGCAGAAGATCCCAGGTTCAATCATCAGCATCTCCAGTTAAAAGGACCAGGCAGGAGGTGATGGGGAAAGACCTTGATCTGGGACCCTGGCTCAGTGGGGGAGCCTCTGCTTGGCATGCAGAAGGTCCCTGATCCAATCCCCGGATCTCCAGTTAAAAAGACCAGGCAGGAGGTGATGTGAAAGACCTTGGTCTGGGACCCTGGCTCAGTGGTAGAGCCTCTGCCTGGCATGCAGAAGGTCACCAGTCCAATCCCCAGATCTCCGACCCTGCTTAGCTTCTGAGATCTGATGAGTTCATGCTAGTCTGGACCATCGAGTTTCTGGCCCCATTGCCAGAGTGTCGCCCGGCGTCACTTCCTGGCGACGGCTGAACTGCAGGCTGTGGAAGGTCAGTAGTTCAGCAGTTCAAGACCTGGGTGCCACATGATGGAGTGAGCTCCCGTCTCTAGTTCCAGCTCCACCAACCTAGCCGTTCGAAAGCAAGAAGTTGCAAGTAGATAAATAGGTACCACTTCAGTTGTTCTTATGTTCAACATCCCATTAAGCCTCTACTAAATGTGTAGGACCCTTTTTTCTTTCTCCAGGCTGTTGGAAACTGTCAGTTACTTTTGGGCTGAACGGTTATCGTGTACCGCCGAGAGAACTTCTGCAGTCCTGAAAATGTCAACGTTTATGGTAGGGCTTGAGTTGACGTCACCACCTACTTTGCAGTAAGGGTTGAATCGGTGGTGGGAAGTGCTGTCAAGTTGCAGCTTGACATGGTGACCCTCTAGAGCTTTCGAGGCAAGAGACATTTTCAGAGGTGGTTTACCATGGGCCTGCCTCTGCGTAGCGACCCTGGACTCTCTTGGTGGTCTCCCATCCAAATACTAACTGGGGCCAACTCTGGTTAGCTTCCAAGATCTGATGAGATCAGGCTAGCCTGAGCCATCCAGGTCAAGGCACAGAGACAAACAGTGGTTTGCCATTGCCTGCCTCTGCGTAGCAACCCTGGACTTCTTCCATCCAAGTACTAACCAGAGCTGACCCCCCTTAGCTTCTGTTTCGATTGGTCTAGCCTGGACCATCCAGGTCAGAAGTAAATGCGGTCAACTTGCAGCCAACTTACATCTATGATCTGTAATTCCATTTCGTCATCTGATGAAATGTCATGCACACGAAAGCTCACACCTTGAATAGAACTTTGTCAGTCTTACAGGTAGGGTTGCCAAGTACTTACCGCAATCCAGCGGGGGACACATGCTCCCCGGCCGGGACATTTCTCCTTGTAACGCACCATGCCGTCGCCAGGAAACGACACTGGGCAACGCTCTGGCAACGGGGCTGAAAACTCGATGGTACCATCGAGTTTCTGGCCCCATTGCCAGAGTGTCGCCCGGCGTCACTTCCTGGCGACGGCTGAACTGCAGGCTGTGGAAGGTCAGTAGTTCAGCAGTTCAAGACCCGGGTGCCGCATGACGGAGTGAGCTCCCGTCTCTAGTTCCAGCTCCTGCCAACCTAGCAGTTCGAAAGCAAGAAATTGCAAGTAGATAAATAGGTACCACTTCAGTGGGAAGGTAACAGCGTTCCGTGCACCTTGGTGTTTAGTCATGCCGACCACATGACCACGGAAAAGTCTTTGGACAGCGCTGGCTCTTCGGCTTTGAAACGGAGATGAGCACCGCAACCCTAGAGTCGGATTCGACTGGCTTTCGAGCAAGGGAACCTTTACTTTACCTTTACCTCGCCCTCCCAGCGAACCGGCTCAGGGCGGTTTACAGAAGGCAGTAAAGGTAAAGGTAAAGGTTCCCTTGCTCGAAAGCCAGTTGAATCCGACTCTAGGGTTGCAGTGGTCATCTCCGTTTCAAAGCCGAAGAGCCAGCGCTGTCCGAAGGCATTTCCGTGGTCATGTGGCCGGCATGACTAAACACCAAGGAGCACGGAACGCTGCTACCTTCCCACCGAAGTGGTACCTATTTATCTACTTGCAATTTCTTGCTTTCGAACTGCTAGGTTGGTAGGAGCTGGAACCAGAGACGGGAGCTCACTCCATCATGCGGCACCCGGGTCTCGAACTGCTGAACTACTGACCTTCCACAGCCTGCAGTTCAGCATCTTAACCACTTGAGCCACCGCAGCTCCATACGGAAGTCAGTACGATGTACCTAATCAGCACAAAACTTTTAAAACATTTTAAAACAGCTTAAAACATTCGTAACATTTAAACATTTAAAGTGCTCACAGTATTAATAATTCCTTAAATTAGATGGCATCCTCTAAGATATATCATCCGAGTTCTCAATCCAGCGGTCTTCCAGTCTCCCAAGTGGATATAGGCCGAACTCCGTGTTAGGGCCAGTCCTGTACTACAGATGTTCTAGTAGTATAGTTGGTGGTCATGGTGGTGGTGGGGCTCCTGATTGAAAGCCTGGTGGAAGAGCTCCGTCTTTCAGAGCCTGTGCATATTGAGGAGGCATTGGGAAGCATCCATGCATCGGTACAGAAAGGAGGTAGATAGTTGGGACGGGAGAAAAGAGAGAGAGAGAGAGCAAGAGAGAGAATGTTGCTAACACAATGTTCCCTCTAAGCTGAGTTAGTGTGAGCTAGCTCACAGTTTTTTAGCCTCCGGCTCACACGTTTTTGCCTTCACTCAGGAAGGAGAGCTCCAGAGCAAACTGATTTATGCAGCAGCCAAATCGCTCGCTCACCACTTTCATGCCAGTCGCTCACAAAGTAGAATTTTTGCTCACAGGGCTCTATAGCCCTGTCACTCAGCTCTGTCACTAAGGCCAATCAACAGGTTTAGAGTCAAGGTGAGATCTGAACTGGGGATTTCTCGGCTCGTTCTCTTAACCACTAGACCAGATGAGAAAAAACACCCTCTGTACTGTAAATTAATCTTACCCCTTCCAATGCAGTTTCAGTACAATATAAGTTGGCGTCCAAGCGGCCCCTTACAGAGAAAGAAAAACCCTTAACCCCAAACCGGTCGTTTATTGGTGTTTTAAAGCCCCACGCTTTTTTTACAAATCGTCAAGCCTTATCGAGGTAGCAAAGTTTAATAGGATTCCGAAGAGGATTAGATTTCTATGTGAAAAAATAAGATCGGCTGTGCTTATTCCGGCTAGCAGAAACATTGACTAAAAATAAATAAATAATGTTTTTAGGGTATAAGCCAATTCTTGCCATTTCGGAACAAACGCCCACTCCTCAGTGGCATAGTTCCAGCTTCTGTCTAAGGTAGTTTTGCAGGCAATGCAATCTACAAATCGTTTAAGCCAGAGCACCTGGCCGGGAGCTGATTTATACCTCATTGGAGTAGATGTGATCCAGAGGAGCCGCAGAAACACAGGGAAGGAAATTGTTCCCGAATTAGGTGTGTGGATAGGCTGCAGAAGAGCCCTGCTCGATCGGACCAGAGAGCAACACAACAGGTGAGTGACGCCGTAATGAGATCAGTAAACAAAAAGAACTGTGTACCAGCACTGTATATAAAATCCAAATATTGTTATTATTTTAAGCTAATCAATGCACACTGTAATACTGTATGCACGTAAGGACTGTACCATGCAGAGAAATACACCAAATATCTTCTTCAAAGGATGTACAGAAACGTGAGTATAGTCGTTCCAAATCACAAAATTTCCAGAGGGCTATGTCCCAGCTGAAATCGTAACAGGCAACTGTTTATATTGTTAAAATGGGTTCTTGATGACAGTAGTATGTAAAGATATGTAATTTCTTTAGTTGTAGATTTTCCGGGCTGTACGGCTGTGGTCTTGAACTCCCATCACCTGGAAGTCCCAGGTCCCCGAGATATTAAGTTGGCCGCTACTAGGGCCAGGGCATTTTCGGTGGCGGCTCCTACCTGGTGGAATGAGCTCCCAGACGAGATCCAGGCCTTTGGGACCTTGTGTAGTTCCGCAGGGCTTGTAAGATGGAGCTCTTCCGCCAGGTGTACGAGTAGGAGCCGCCCGCCACCACTACCCTACAACCGAGGTAGTATGCCATCGACTGCCCTGTGAAAGGGGGCAGGTATGCCCTGGCAGAAATTACAGACACCATAGTGGGAGACCGCGTTACTGGAAAGGCTGCCACCAAATTTGAGTGATTGTCCCCATCTTGGAAGACTAGGATTAATATTATTATAGATTGCAGCACCGTGTTTTTTTGGAGGGTTTTATAGTGGTTTTAAATATTGTATTTTATTATATATGCTGATATTGTATCTGGTTTTATCGTATGTGAGCTGCCCTGAGCCTTTGGGAGGGCAGGACATAAATCAAATAAATAAATAATAAATAAATAAATAAATTGTAGGACCTGACGTTTCACCAGCAGCTGTGACTGGCATCCTCAGAGGTATAACACAGAAAGATGGAGTGCTCTCTGTGTCATGGTGAAAAGAAGAAAAATGGTAGGCAGGTGATTTATCTCTACTCAGGAAGGTGGGGTAGGGCTGAGTCATTATCTTGTAGGAGTTCCCCAGGCTGTGAAGATGCTAATGGAGGAGCTTTCCTGAGGGGGTTCTTTTGCAGATGGATTGGCTGTTAAGATTCAACCCTCCTGACTGTCCCACCAATCAAAAAAGCTTGGCTGGTGGGCACACGAGTCAGGGTCTTTTCGGTGGCAGCCCCACGATTATGCAACGGCCTTCCAATTGAAGTGTGCCTTCCCCCTTCACTGTCAATCTTCAGGAGGCAGCTGAAGACTGCTTTATTCAGGACTGCATTTGACGGATTTATTTTGTTATTTCTCGGCCGTCTTAATTTGAGTTTTTAAATTGTGACCTCTTATGTGTTTTTATCGTTGTGGTTCTATTTGTATTGTTCCGTATTTTTTTGTATAACTGTTTTATTCATTCCTTGCAAGCCACCTTGATTCCCACAAGGGAGAAAAGCGGCGAAGGAATGTTTCCAGTATAATAAATGATAAATAAACTAGGTTCCTGCTTCTTCTTCTTTTTCTTTCTTTCGACCTTTACAGGAACAAGAGTGGATTTTAACAGGCAGCGGCAGAGACGTCCTCTGAGGCAATGACAGAAAGGTACATGCTGCTGTAGAAGAGCTGGATTCGAGTCCAGTAGTACCTTTGAGACCAACAAGAGTGGGGGGGGGTTAAGAGTTTTTGAGAGTCAAACCTCTCTTCGTCAGAGGACCTACAAGGTTATGTCACAGAGGATCTCTTCACCTCCCAGTCTGGTGTAGTGGATTGGCGTGGTGGTTAAGTGCACGGACTCTAATCTGGGAGAACCGGGTTTGATTCCCCCACTTCTCCACTTGCAGCTGCTGGATGACCTTGGGCAAGCCGTAGTTCTGATAAGAGCTGTTCTTGAAAGGGCAGTTTTTGTCAGAGCTCTCTCAGCCCCACCTACCTCACAGGGTGTCTGCTGTGGGGAGGGGAAGGGAAAGGTGATTGAAGGCTGCTTTGAGACTCCAAGTGAAGGGTGGGGTATAAATCCAGTCTCCTCCTCCTCCTCTTCTCCTTCTCCTTCTTTGTCTCCTCCTCCTCCTCCTCCTCGTGTCCTCCTCCTCCTCTTCTTCTTCTCCTTCTTGTGTCCTCCTCCTCCTCTTCTTCTTCTCCTTCTTGTGTCCTCCTCCTCCTCTTCTTCTTCTCCTTCTTGTGTCCTCCTCCTCCTCTTCTTCTTCTCCTTCTTGTGTCCTCCTCCTCCTCTTCTTCTTCTCCTTCTTGTGTCCTCCTCCTCCTCCTCTTCTTCTTCTTCTCCTCCTTCTCCTTCTCCTTCTTCCCTGTCTTCCTCTCAGCATCTCTGAGTGTAGGCATCTCCATCTATTACCATCAATTTTCTTGAGTTCTCCTTCCAAGGGAAACAGCATCAAAAGCGATTGGTTTAAAATGAAAGAACAGGGACAGGTCATGGAGGAACATTTGTCCACTGGATGGGTTTGCGTGGCATCCTATCAATGTCAGATCGTCACACGTGGCACCGTGTTTAGTAGGATCACCCATAAAGCAGCCTTCCACTGAATCAGACCATCGGTCCATCAAGGTCAGTCTGGTCTGCTCAGAGTGGAAGCGGCTCTCCAGGGCAGTGTTCCCTGTAAGCTGAGCTAGTGTGAGCCAGCTCACAGTTTTTTAGCCTCCAGCTCACACGTTTTCACCTTCGCTCAGGAAGGATGGGACTCCAGAGCAAACTAATTTAAGCAGCAGCCAAATCACTCACTCACAACTTTAATGCCAGGAGCCCACAAAGCAGAATTTTTGCTCACAAGACTTTTTTTTTTGCCCACAGCTTAGAGGGAGCATTGCTCCAGGGTCTCAGGCAGAGGTCTTCCACATCACCTGCTAAATGATCCTTTAAACTGGAGGTGCCGCGAATTGAACCTGTGACCTCCTGCTTGCCAAGCAGATGGTCTACCATTGAGCCGGGTTCCCAGATCAAGGTCTTTCCCATCACCTCCTGCCTGGTCCTTTTAACTGGAGATGCTGGGGATTGAACCTGAGACCTTCTGCATGCCAAGCAGATGATCTACCAATGAGCCAGGGTCTCAGATCAAGGTCTTTCACATCACCTATTGCCTGGTCCCTTTAACTGGAGATGCCAGGCACTCTTTAAAGCTTATACTGAGAACATCTTGTTGGCCTCTAAGGTCCTGTAGGACTCAGACATAGCTATTCTACTGTAGACCAACATGGCTACACCCTGAAACCACTTTCTACCAGGGGTAATTTCCTGTAGGAGCGCACAGGAGCGGAGCTCCGGCAGTAAGGAGCCCAGGGGGCGGGCACATGCAAGAAGCCCCGCCCCCTGTTCCCAGCAGCCCTCAGTCAGGCCATGAGGAGCAAAAAGCAGCCAGGTAAGTTGCAGAGCCCCCCCCCGGCCCACCTTCAGGTACAAGCTCCACCTCCTCTTAGAGGGCAGATCTGTACGTTCCCCCCTCCCCAATAGCTAGCAATCCAAAACAGTCCAGTGGAGCCTGAGCGGTGGGTGTTGCCTTTTGACACACTTCCGGTGATGTCAGGGGGTGTGGCATATGCAAATAAGTTATGCTAATAAGTTACGCTAATGAGCTCCTGCACCTCTTTTTCTACGAAATGACCCCTGCTTTCTACATAGCTGTCCCTCCTAGCTGGATTGGAACATTATCCTAAATTGGAATTTATAACTGAAGATGGCCACAATTAACTTCAGCTCCCCGAATTTCAATAGGTCTTGACGAATTTTCGATAGATTCCGGTATGCTTAATTTTCCACCTGGGCGAAATCAATTAAGACCGATCTCTCCTTCTAGGATTAGAGTCTCTGTCACTTTCGAGCCGAGTTGCGAAAGAAATATCGTGCCTTTCACATTTCTGAATCCGATCCAGGAATTTGTTTCCTCTGACAAATCTGCGCATTTGCATCGTACCCTTCGAGGACACGGCCCGGGCTGAATCGATTCTGCATAATTCTTTTGATTTGCCGTTTCTTAACGAACTAACAATATGTGATTTGTGATTTTGCCGCGCTTCATTTTCATATTTTAAATAACCGCAACGCACGGCAGTCGCACATCTCTTTATGCTCAGGAAACCCGGGTCGCTTAATTATCGAAATAATGAATTACAAAATAGGAGATTATGAATTCATGAATGACCAAGCGTGAATTAGGGAGCGCAGAGTGATTAAATAAATTTTCCCCCAGCAAGTTTTCGGATGGGTTTGACTGTAACGACAGTGGATTTGAAGCAGACCAATTGTGCACATGCCGAATTTGATGAAATTAATTCTAATTTTTTGAAAATATGTTCTCTTCTGGCCTGCTTTCTTGAAGAAGAAGAAGAAAAAAGACCACCCTGATGGCTGCTCCTGCATTTTTATAAATAGTACTGTTTTCCTTCGCATTTTGGGCTTCGGGGGCACTTCTTGCCAATGTTACATTCACTTCAATGACAACAAACATTTGCAGACAGCAGGAGGATAATAGTTCTTGCAGCCAGCGTTCACTGGGGAGTTTTCTTGTCCTCGGAATCAGGTCACAGCCTTCCAAGGTTAGAAAGGGAAATAACCAGTGGATACTGCAAAAGAATCCGCCCAACCTGGTGCAAGGAGGCTACCAAATTTTGCAACCCCACCATTTTGATTTGAGCCTTGCCAATTTGGTGTAGTGGTTAGAAGCGCAGACTCTGATCTGGGAGAACCAGGTTTGTTTCCCCACTCCTCCACATGCAGCTGCTGGTGTGACCTTGGGTCAGTTACAAGTTCTCTCAGAGCTGTTCTCTCACGAGCAGGGTGTCTATTGTGGGAAGGGGAAGGGAAAGGAGATTGTAAGCCACTCTGAGACTCCTTTGGGTAGTGAAGGGTGGGTGGGGTATAAATCCAATTCCTCCTCCTCTTCTTCTTTCAGGCTGTTCGCCATTTCCCTGTGGCTGTTTTTTCTCATACCAATTAGGCAGCTGGAGAACTTCAGCTAAAGTACAATCACCAAGCGAACTGACCTTGGTTGTGAATGCCTCTGATTCTATGTGAGGTGAGCTTTTGATCGGATAGTCTTTGTTCATTTTTGACCCCGTGCGGAACAGCTGTGCAGATGTATAGTAGTTGCTTATGAACATAAGAGCATTAGAAGAGGATCAGGTCAGTGGTCCATCTTGTCCAACATCCTGCCTCACACAGTGGCCAGCCACTTCATAGGACAGCCAACAGCAGGGCATAGAGGCCGAGGTCTTCATAGAAACATCAGAAGAATCCTACTGGACCAGACCAATAGTTCATCTAGTCCAGCAGCCTGCCTTACACAGTGGCCAAGCAGTTCCTCTGGAGGTCCAACAACAGGGCAGGGAGGCCTTCATAAGAACACCAGAAGACCCTTGCTGGATCAGACCAGGGGTCCATCTAGTCCAGCATCCTGTCTCACACAGGAACCAACCAGTTCCTCTGGAGGGCCAACAACAGGGCACAGAGGCTGAGGCCTTTATAAGGACATCAGAAGAGCCCTGCTGGATCAGACCAGTGGTCCACCTAGTCCAACATCCTGCTTCACACAGGAGCCAACCAGTTCCTCTGGACAGCCAACAACAGGGCCTGGAGGCCAAGCCCTTCCCCTGAAGTTTCCTCTGGACTCTGGGATTCAGAGGATTAGTGACTCTGAATATGGAGGCTTTTTTTAGTCACTATGGCTAATAGCCACTGATAGGCCTATCCTCCAGAAATCTTTTAGTAGCAAAAGGTGAAATTTTCTCAATGACAAGAGAACAGTTCATTTTCTCTTGCACTTACACGGTTGGATATAACCTTCAAATGAACAGTATTCAATATATTGTGTAGCCTGCTTTTGCACCTGTTCAGTCAGCAGGATCTATTTGTGACACGACTGAAATAATTTATTGGGAGATTTGCTAAATTCATGGGTCGGCATGCACTGAAGGCACACATAGACATCTAAATAGTAAGTTGCAGCTCAAAAATCTCAAACCCCCCCCCCTCTTTGTGTCTTTTAGCAATTGGAATTGGAGTCAGTGATGGCAGACACTTAGAAGGTGGCAGTTTTGGGAAATTCATTCAGAGCAATTTAATCATACAAATCCATTTGGATGTATCCAAACAACCCAACGAAGAACTGACTCCCTAATAATGACCAGTAAGCTTGATTTGAGCTGTTGGTGGCTGTTTGAGCACAATTAGCTACCATTAATGTGTTTTTTATATTCCCTCCCCTACAATTGTATATGAAATGGAGGTCAAAACTCAAATTGAAACTGGAATACCAACAATTAAAAAAGAAAAGAATGAAAAGTCTCACTGAGAAGCTTTCGTGAAACTGCCCTCCCAGCTTCTGCTTCAGGCCAAAAATGTTCACCTATGACCTTCTGGGTCAACCCTAATTTTCCCTTCATGTAAGAGAGTCAGCTTGGAGGACAGTAGTTTATAGTAATGGAGGGGAGGCGGCACGGTATAACTTGATCTCCTCAGAGAGAGAGCCAGTTTGGTGTAGTGGTTAGAAGCATGGACTCTAATTTGGGAGAACAGGGTTCGATTCCCAGTTCTTTCACATGCAGCTGCTGGTGTGACCTTGGGTCAGTCACAAGTTCTCTCAGAGCTGTTCTTTCCGGAGCAGTTCTCAAAAGAGCTTTCTCAGCCCCATCTACCTCACAGGGTGTCTGTTGTGAGGAGGGGATGGGAAAGGAGATTATAAGCCACTCTGAGCCTCTTTCAGGTAGTGAAGGGTGGGATATAAATCCAGTATCTTCTCTCTTCTCTTCTTCTGCTACTTGGACAGGAGACCACCAAGGAAGGCTCTGCTGAGGAAAGCAATGGCAAACCACCTCTGCTTCTCCCTTGCCTTGAAAGCCCCTTGCTCGGGGAAGTGAAACAGGATCAGTACTTGGAAGGGAGACCACCAAGGAAGGCTCTGCAGAGGAAGGCACTGGCAGACCATCTCTGCTTCTCACTTGCCTTGAAAGCCACTCGCTGGAGCTGCCATAAGTCTTTGAAGGGACACCACCAAGGAAGGCTCTGCGGAGGAAGGCACCGGCAGACCACCTCTGCTTCTCACTTGCCTTGAAAGCCCCTTGCTGGGGCTGCCAAGTCTTGGATGGGAGACCACCAAGGAAGGCTCTGCTGAGGAAAGCAATGGCAAACCACCTCTGTTTCTCACTTGCCTCGGAAGCCCCTTGCTGGGGTCGCCATAAATCAGCTACGTCTTGACGGGCACTTACAGACCTGCTTTATCGGAGATAGCCACACGCTCGAAGATCTGAACAAGTCGAGTCTCGCTGTTTTCGTTCAAAAGGAGAGGTGTTATTAATACTGTTATAAAAGAATAGCAATTATTAACAACTTTTAATCCTCGACGTTGGCTGCATGTAGATATTGAAAACACAGCCTTTAAAAATAGAAGCTTAAAGAGGGATTAAGAACAGAACCCTTTAAACTGCCGCGATCCGCGGAGATTTTGTCCGAGGCTCTCACAAAAGCCAGAAGCCCACAGAATTCCAACCTAATGCTCCTTGACAAGTATTTCGAGCCAACCTTCGAGGCAGAGTGTCAGATTGTCATTATTAAATATAATTGATTAATTATGCTGATTTCGGTGGTGACTCTGAGGAGCCAATGCCCTTTGAGCTACGCACGGCGAGGAAAGGGGTCTTTGGAGAGCTCAGACAGATTTGCAGATCGTAAAAAAAAAAGTTTTAAGCCCATTCTCCTCATTCCGCTTTGCTTGCCCAAAATAATCAGGATTAGGTTCGACTAATTTCTTTTTCTTTCTTTCTTTCAAAAAAGACCCAACACACATATACAAAAGAGCACAAACACAGTTGCCTAACCTCAAGTGACGACAATTCCTCTACCATGAAATAAGATCTGTGCAATTCTGAGTTGAGTTGAAAGGTGTGTGTGTGTGTGTGTGTGAGAGAGAGCAGGGCTGGCTCCAGCTTATTTTGCACCCTAGGCGAGGATCCCTTCTGTCCC
>NW_015162649.1:32269-34751 GCF_001447785.1 Gekko japonicus
TAAGATCTGTGCAATTCTGAGTTGAGTTGAAAGGTGTGTGTGTGTTTGTGTGTGAGAGAGCAGGGCTGGCTCCAGCTTATTTTGCACCCTAGGCGAGGATCCCTTCTGTCCCCCCCCCATGCGCCCACCAATTTTCAAAAATAGATGCATTTTAGGAAGAATGAAAAACACAAATAATCAAGAAACTCCCAGAGTTACGGGGCCATGTGCAGTTTGGTGCCCCTAAGGGCCGTCCCTCTCTAGGCGATCGCCTAGTTCGCTTAGTAAGTGAACCGGCCCTGTGTGTGAGAAAGAGAGAGAGACAAAAAACAGAAAATTAGGGATGTTTACTGACTTTCACGGAAGGTGATAGTGAAAAGAGCTGTCAAGTCACAACTGAGTTACGGCGACTCCGTGGGGTTTTCAAGGCAGGAGACATTCAGAGGTGGTCAGTCATTGCCTGCCTCTGCATCACTACCCTGGTATACCTTGGAGGTCTCCCATCCAAATACTAGACAGGGCCGACCCTGCTTAACCTACAAGATCTGATGAGATCGGGCTAGCCTGGGCTATCCAGGTCAGGTGACTTTCATGAATACCCTGTTTCAATCTGAGTACTCCTCAGTTCTGGGTTCCTGTTGTTGTTTTTGTCCTGACTCTATTAATAAAATTTGATTTAGGGATGAAAACTGAATTGATTTTGGGGTATTTTGATTTTTAAATTTTATCTAAAGTCTAAATGAAATCTGAATACATAATGATGTAAAGGAAATGATATGAGTCTGAAATGTAGGAAAGCTATGGATATAATTGGGGAGTATTAATACGTGATATACAAAATATGTGAATAGTAATACTATGGTGATAAAAAGAGTTCCGCATTATGAGTAAGGAATAATGTAATCTCTCGGCATGAGGTTTGATATGTTAAACTCTAAATTGAATTTGAATAACTTGGGTCCTGTCCATACGAGGCCTTTTGGGCCGGGAGGGGGACGGAACGGGGGCGGAGCAAACGGGCACGATCCCACGGCAACATCTGGGAATCGTTGCCTGCCAGTCCCTGTTCCGTCCCAAACGGCGATACTGCGCTGTAAAAAAGAACCACCTACCTAGGTGGTTGTATCCCTTCCAGCGCCGCAAGCCGGGCCGTGGGATCGGGTGGCGCGTCCTTGCGCCGCCGCATCCCGGCCCCCGGGTGTACTGCGCATGCTCGAGCATGCGCAGTTCGGCAGCCTCCCCCTCCCATCAGACTTTCCTCCCCGGCATCTGATCGTGCCGGGGAGCGATGCGCCGCGGCTGAGGGGATCCGTGGGATCCCACCGCGGCGTCTCAAGTTCGGTGCGGCTCTGCTTAGCCGTGTTTCAGCCGTCCCATGTGGCAGCAGCCAACAACAACAAAAAGGGAAAGGACATGTTTGTCCAGGTTGTTGGGAACCTTATATTGAAAAGGTCTGATTCTGAATGAGGGGCAGGGATGGGTGGATTAGGGGGTTTAAAGAGACTATACAGGCTTTGGTAGCTACCAAATTCCTCCATAAAAATAAATAAAATAAAATTTGATGGAAATATTTGTGTTAAAATGGAAGACCATTTATATGTCAATTGCCGAGAAATGGTGAGAAAAGGGCGGAGCCAATCGGAAGTCCCAGGAGCGAAAGTGGATGAGACTAAACGGCTGCGACAGAGGGAAACCAAACAGAAACCAACACGAGCATATTCATGCAGTTCTCATGTGAATTTTCAGGAATGCTTTCAGCAGCAGCAAATAAAATAAAATAAAATCCGCTCCATTAGGCTACTTCGGGGAGCGTCAGTGGGGGAAAAAAAGGGGTGAAAATATTTGCTCGCTCGGAGTGTAGCCAGTCAGGGATCCTATTCATTGGGATCACCATTGTGACCAGTTTGGGGGAAAAAACGATTTCCCTTCTAGTTGGCTTCATTCGCCTTCTGTCATGATGTTGTCACACGGCCCTATCGTGGGAGCTACGCAAAACACCACACCACCCTCCTCTCCACCACGTGGTTCCTAATTGGTTGGGCTCATCCAGCAGACAATAGAAGGGAGGCAATTGCACTGAAGCAGTGACCACATCTGGGTAGTAAACTGGTGAGGAAAAGCTTTAAAAATCACACCACATAGATGTAAACAGCAATAGCTTTGTCAGGGGACACCCAGGGATTCGAACACTGGAGACAAGGTGGCCTAGAACCCTGGGAGCTCACCTGCAGTCAGGATATGGCAGTGACTTCCTCCAGCTCAGGAAGGTCATGAGGGGTCAAGCAACTGCAATAAAAAAGGCCAACAGTATGCTGGACATTATTAGGAAGGGAACTGAAAACAAATCAGTCAGTATCCAAATGCCCCTGTATAAATCAATGGTGCGACCTCATTTGGAGTACCGTGTACAGTTCTGGTCATCACACCTCAAAAAGGATATTATAGCTTTGGGAAAAGTGCAGAAAAGGGCAACTAGGGTCCCGGTCACACGGGCAGGAATATG
>NW_015162649.1:35246-39455 GCF_001447785.1 Gekko japonicus
AGGAAACTAGTACCTCCGAGGTACTAGTTTTTTACCGCGCATCTTCCGCGGGAAGCCTCGGGTTCGCCACGGGAGCTCGACACTTCCCAGATGTGGCGGTGAGATCGTGCCCAGAAAATCCGCCTATCTTCTGTCCCTCTAGCGTGCCTAATGCTCCGTGTGACCGCAGCCTATGATGATCAAAGGGTTGGAACACTTTCCCTATGAAGAAAGGTTAAAGCGCTTGGGGCTCTTGAGCTTGGAGAAACGACAGCTGAGGGATGACATCATCGAGGTTTATAAGATTATGCATGGGATAGAGCAGGTTGAGAAAGAAGTCATTTTCTCCCTTTCTCACCATACAAGAACTTGTGGGAACTCCATGAAATTGCTGAGCGGTCGGGTTAAAACAGATAAAAGGGAGTCCTTCTTCACCCAAAGAGTGATTAACACATGGAATTCACTGCCACAGGAAGTGGTGGCAGCTACAAGCATGGACGGCTTCAAGAGGGAATTGGATAAACATCTGGAGCAAGAGGTCCATCTGTGGCTGTTAGCCACAAGGTATAGACTCTGGGGCAAGTGATGCTCTGTATTCTTGGTGCTTGTGGAGGTCAACAGTGGGAGGGCTTCTAGTGTCCTGGCCCCACTGCTGGACCTCCTGTTGGCACCTGGTATTTCTGGCCACTGTGTGATACAGAGTGTTGGACTGGATGGGCCATTGCCCTGATCCAACATTGGCTTCTCTTATGTTCTTATGTTCTTAAGCTGTCCTTGTGAAGCAGGGGCCAGCTGGGGGTTAGGCCAGGTGAAGAGGATAATAGAGGGAAGGACTAGGAATAAAGAACGAGGGGGGAGGAAAGACATAGGTTTTTTTTGTTGGAGTGAGCAACTCAGCATACCTGGGGGGGGGCACTGCATCACTCTAAGTGTGTATAGGTATTATCTCCTTGAATAGGATGCTTCTGACCCCTCTTTCCTCTCTATGTGGCTTTGTCCTCTCCCTTTCTTCACATGGCCTTTGGCTCAAGGTGCTTGGGTGGGGGGAAGAAGAAGAAGAAGAAGAAGAAGAAGAAGAAGAAGAAGAAGAAGAAGAAGAAGAAGAAGAGGAAGAGGAAGAGGAAGAAGAAGAAGAGGAGGAGGAGGAGGAGGAGGAGGAGATTAGATTTATACCCTGCCCTTCACTCAGAATCTCAGAGCGGCTTACAATCCCCTTCCCTTCCTCTCTCCGCAACAGATACCCTGGGAGGTAGGTGGGGCTGAGAGAGCTCTGAGAGAACGCTTTTGAGAGAACAGCTCCGAGAGCACTGTGACTGACCCAGGGACACCCAGCTGGCTGCATGTGGAGGAGTTCTCCCGGTTCTCCCAGATTAGAGTCCACCGCTCTCAGCCACTACAGGAAGCAAACAGGAAGAGGAGGAGCTTGGGCTGGAGAGGGGGACAAAGGGAGAGCCCATGAGGCTGGTTGAGGAGGAGACGGAAGGTGCTCAGCTGACGGGAGGCCGAAGACACCGTCAGGCAGTGAGATAACCCAGAAAGCTGATCCTGGGGGGCTTCTCCCTTTCTGAGGCTGGCCGAGGCTGGAAGGAGCCCAGGCAGGACGGAGCCAGAGAAAGAGCACCAGGAGGGCAATCATGGTTCGTATCCCTGGATCCGCACCCAAGTACAGTGTCGTGGTGCCTAGCTGCTGTCTCTTCTCCCTTTGATTTGCTGGTTGAAAATGACAAGTGGGAGAAATAGGTTGTCAGCCAGAACCGGGCTGAGACATACCACGTCATCCAAAGGCTTTCCGCAGCTGGTACTGTGAATATCCCATCTGCTATTTGTCGGGGGGCTTAAAAGCTTCAGCAGATTCACCCCCACACCACCACTATCACCTGTTAGCAACATCGTGAAACAGCCGGCTGGGAAGACGGCAGAGTGGTGTAATTACTCGCGAGGGCCGGCTGCCGGGTCACCGACTGTGCGCAAAGATTCCGCCTTGCCTGTATTTAAGGCAACGTGACCTAGTTTCTGTGCTTTTCAATGGGTTCTCTAATTATCTTCCAGGGTGTTTTCCCCCTCGTACCGTGCTAATTAGTTCAGCGGTATACGAGCCCAGAACACATCGATAAATGTGCTAAGCTTCGCAAAGGGTAATGAACTAAGGGAAGAGTCAGGGGGCAAGAGTGACAAGCGGCAGGGCTTTTTGGGGGCAGGAACGCACAGGAACGGAGTTCCGGCTGGCTCCCGAGTTGGCCACGCCCAGCAGGAACTCATTAGCATAACAGGCCACACCCAACAGCAGAAACTCATTAGGATTGGCTACATTAGGGGTGTGTGGCCTAACATGCAAAGGAGTTCCTGCTACAAAAAAAAGCCCTGGGTTTTGACAACAAACAAGGTAAAATAACCACTACACCAAATTGGCTAACAAGCAAAAGGAGGGTATGGCTGGATAACCACACTTCTGGTAACATGGGGGTGTGGCCTAATATGCTAATGAGCTGTGCTGTCAGGGGTGTGGCCTAATATGCTAATGAGTTCCTGCTGTTGGGTGTGACCTATTATGCTAATGAGTTCCTGCTGGGCTTTTTCTACAACAAGAGCCCTGACAAGCGGGAACAGGTTTCATAACGGGGCCCCGTGATGGACGAGGGGTGGGCGTTTGAGCACTGGCGGACGGAAGGATGGGAGATTGTGATGGACTAGGGGAAGGCCGGTACCCAATGTAGTGTAATATTCCGGCGGAGCGTATAACGGCGGCTGGAATGGTGATGAAGCGATCGGAAGTAATAGAGTGGGGCTCGGCGGAGGCCTCGTGATGGGAAAGAAAGTGGCCGAGGACAACGTTTTGCTTGCGAGGGGTTCTGTGACATATGAGGGGAATTACGGCCAAACTGGATGTGGCGAGCGGAGTGGCTCGCCGTGGATCATGCTGAATGTGTATCAATTTCCCCTCTACACGTTCATTCACTGCTGTGGAGCGCTCTCCTCCCAAAAGGGGTTTTGCAAAGGGGGACCCATTCCAGCAAATGGTTATGTGGGGCTGCATGGTACTGTGTCATTTGGTGTTTGTCTAACTGGGGTCCGTGAGGGTGTTTCCAGGGAGTCTATGAGTTGCATCTCACCAGAATACGGCTAGAAAACTCGCCAAGGCATGCACAGCTTGACATGCAGGCCTTGCGAAAAGATGGGAGGTGTCCAAAGAAGACTCGTTCTGCATCGAAATTAACAGTAGGTGGGGCCAAAGAGAAGGAGGAAGTAGGGGTTAGGAACTAAACAATGTTCCCTCTAAGCTGTGGAGTCTTATGAGCAAAAATTCTACTTTGTGAGCTACTGGCATTAAAGTTGTGAGCGAGCGATTTGGCTGCTGCATAAATTACTTTGCTCTGGAACCCTCCTTCCTGAGCTGAGACAAAAATGCGTGAGCCGGAGGCTAAAAAAACTGTGAGCTAGCTCACACTAACTCAGCTTAGAGGGAACATTGGAACTAACCCTCTTTCCCAAGACTTCCAGGCTGCCTTACAACCTCCCCTGCAGTGCAGGTTTATGGTATGCATAAACGGAGATGAGCACCGCAACCCTAGAGTCGGACTCAACTGGCTTCCGAGCAAGGGAGACCTTTACCTTTCCTTTAAGGTGCTCTTTGCTCTTTTCTACTGCTAGGATATGAGTCCATCCATCTGTCCTTCTATCTTGGAGAGGGGAGGGATTTCATTCTTGCTGTATCCGAGGAAGAAGCCAGCCGTGGCTCACAAAGGCGCCTCCTGCCCTGCCACGGACTTCCTGAGTCTCGAAGGTCCTCCTGGCCAATGTTCCCTCTAAGGTGTGGAGTCTTGTGAGCAGTGTTCCCTCTAAGCTGAGTCAGTGTGAGCCAGCTCACAGTTTTTTAGCTTCCGGCGCACACCTTTTTGTCTCAGCTCAGGAAGGGCGGCTCGAGAGCAAACTAATCGACGCGGCGGCCCAATCGCTCGCTCACAACTTTAATGCCAGGAGCTCACAAAGTGGGATTTTTGCTCATAAGACACCACGGCTTAGAGGGAACATGGCTTGTGAGCCAGAATTCTCCTTTGTGAGCGACTGGCCTTAAAGTGGTGAGCCGGCGCTTTGGCTGCTGCCTACATTAGTTTGCCCTGGAGCCCTCCTTCCTGAGCTAAGACAAAAATGCATGAGCCGGAGGCTAAAAAACTGTGAGCTAGCTCACACTAACTCAGCTTAGAGGGAACATTGGAACTAACCCTCTTTCCC
>NW_015162649.1:39479-43441 GCF_001447785.1 Gekko japonicus
CTTTCCCTCTAGATTTCAGGCAAAGGGGCTATCTTTTGTGGTGGGCGCCAATGAAGGTGAAGGGTATTGGGCTATTTGGTTGATAGAGCCGGGTTTTGCCCAGTCATAATAGAGGCGTGATATTGCAAAAAAAGAGGTAAACTTACATTTATTCAACAAGATCCAGGTCACGTTCAGGTTGTAGTAAAAAAGAAGAGAAAGAAGCCTAAACTAAAGAGTACTTTCCCTATCGCAAATGGCCAGCTTGTCTGGCATCATGTGTGTGGGAGTATGAGGGCATTGTCTCTACAGGAGAGACCTACAGAGACATGTGTCTCTGTGGAAGGCCATGTAGAGAGAGGGAGAGGACAAAGGGAGAGAGAGGAGGGGGTGTCAGAGGGCAGCAGCCCCATAGCTAGGGACTTTTTGTGAGGGGGGCACCAACTAATTAAATTGGGGGGCAGCTTCCCTTCCCTGTGGAGTATCTGGCTCCCTCCTTCCCAGAGGAGCCCCGGTGCTCTTTCCCATGTCGGGGCACCAGGGGCAGTCTGACCCCCACCCTCGGCTCCCTTCCAGGGACAGGAGAGGCAAAGCAGCTCACAGCTGGGCTGGCCACGAAGGGGCAGCGTGTGGGCGCATTGACGCACAGGAGCACAGCCAGGTGTGCCTGACCAGGGCCAGACGATGTGCCTGCAGCCAGGTGTGCCTGACCAGGGCCAGACAATGTGCCCGCTTGCCTCCTTGCCTTGCCTGGCTCTAAGCCCAGCTTTGCCACCTCTGCTGCTGCTTGTACTGCATAAAAGGCCCATAAAAACCACTAGGGGGCCGGGCCCCGCAGGCCCCGCGGTAGCTACGGGCCTGTAGGGCAGTTTCCAGGTGAAGACAAAAAGCAGCATCCCATTCAAGGAGATAACACCTCGACACTCTTAGAGTGATGTAGCGCCCCCCAATGTTCAATCATGCTCACTCGCTCCAACAAAGTTCTTTTGGAAGGGGGGTCTACAAAACTGTTTAAATCACAGTGGGGGTTCTTGGATTCCTACAGACTCAGAACCACTGGGGTAGTTTATTCTTGGGGTTAGTACATTTGCTCCCACAGTGATACATTTTTAAAAACTGCCTTCTGTTTAGAAGTGGTACAGCCCTAGCACTGGCTGACCTGCTCCATGAGGACTTCTATGCTAAACGTTCCAAGCGGCCCTGGAATGTAGCAGCAGCGAGTCCTACCGGCACTGTGAATGGAGCCATCTATCTTGCAAATGTCGCACTTTCTCTGAAGGAAAATATTTTAGCTCCTCTATGGACGCGACGGAGGCTGTGGTTTTAATGTATGATAAAAGACGTTGCTGGAAAATATAGTTTTATGGATGGAGCTGTTTAAAGTTCTCCTGGAATAAATTTTGGGCGATTTGATAGCAACGTGTCTTATTGCCCACTTTGTATCTGGCAGAAGACGTCGTTCACAGGAACTCGACGGCTTCTTGACGTGGCCTTGTTCTGTCTCCGAGAGTCGTTGCTGATCGAGAGTCATGACAGGACCGCTGGAGCACTTAACCCCTTGGAATCACGCTACCCCTTAAATGCAGGATTTAGGCAGCATTATCTCAGTGTTTCCACGTATTTCTGATACCCGGGGCACAAATTTTAGTATGTGGGGAAAGTAAAATTTAAGCGAAGGCTATGACACACTGGGGAATGGCTTTGGATCAGTGATAAAACATCTGCCTTGCAGGTGGAAGGTCTCAGATTTGGTCCTTGGCATCTTCAGCTAAAACAGAGGTGCCTGGGGGGTATAGCACCCTGGACTTCCTCGGTGGTCTCCCATCCAAGGACTAACCAGGGCCAACCCTGCTTAGCTTCTGAAATCAGAGAAGATTGGGCTAGCCTGGGCCATCCAGGTCAGGGTTGCTTAATCAATGGTGTTGGCCTAAAAGTCAAGGACCAAGGAGCCAGTTTGGTGTAGTGGTTGGGAGCGCAGACTCTCATCTGGGAGAACCGGGTTTGATTCTCCACAACTCCACATGCAGCTGCCGGTGTGACCTTGGGCAAGCCACCGTTCTTTCGGAGCAGTTCTCTCAAGAACAGTTCTGTCAGAGTTCTCTCAGCGCCCCCCCACTTCACAGGGTGTCTGTTGTGGGGAGGGGAACGGAAAGGAGATTGTAAACGGCTCTGAGACTCCGAGTGAAGGGCGGGGTATAAATCCAATTTCTCCTCCTCTTCTTCTTCTTCCTCCTCCTCCTCTTCTTCTTCTTCCTCCTCCTCCTCTTCTTTGTCGTCATCTTCTTCTGGCAAAAGTCTTGTGCTTCTGGCCATGCCCAGCCTTTCTGCCTGCAATCAGGAAGAAGCACAGCTTACGATGTTGTGCAGTTGGCAAAATGCTTCGCAGCAATGCCCCGCACTTTGCTCCAACATGGACCCATCCGAAGTAGCAGCTCAATTTTTGAAGCGCCGTCTCCGACCCGCTTCCGGGCTGCTGCTGTGCTCCTGGAATCTCTGTGCGGGAGCCACCAAAATTGACCGGACTCGCTTTGTTTCTTCCGAACGAAATAAAAGCACCCCCTGCTTTACGGCATCCAGCTGTGTCTATTATGCTAATACTTTCTTACAATTATTTTTTTACTGCCCTTGGCTGCAATCCTAGCATGTTATAAAGGGGAGGATTTAGGAAACTGTCTATCCTGGACGGATATTTCTTTTAGTATCACAACGGGCCATCTCGATAACACGATCTTGCTACATGCCTGATACTTTCCAGTTAAATTTTGATTGCTTCGAATTCTACGGATGATGGGGGGGGGAGGGAAATAGGAGAGAGATGCCTAGTAACATTTATGGGCTTTAATCACGTAACTGTAGAATTATAGCAAATCTATCCACAGCCACAGGAATATGAACATAAAACAAAGGGCCTGGCTATTAAAATCTGCATCTGCCATAAATATAAAAGTGCTTGGAGAATAGAGATGCCCAGAGCAAAGACTTTACAAGTGAGGCTGCCAAGGGGATTTATGGGTAAGAATGATTCACCCCCTCCTGCCCCCAAGTTTTGAAAATGGCCAATGCTGGGCCCAGGAGTGTGGACGACTTTGCTATGGAGCTCATAGACAGCCAGTTTGATGTAGTGGTTAAGAGCAGAAGACTCTAATCTGGAGAACCGGGTTTGATTCCCCACTCCTCCACATGCAACCAGTTGGGTGACCTTGGGTCAGTCACAAGCTCTCTCAGAGCTCTCTCAGCCCCACTTACCTCACAGCGTGTATGTTGCGGGGAGAGGAAGGGAAGGGGATTGTATGCTGCTCTGAGACTTCGAGTGAAGGGCAGGCTGTAAATCAAATCTCTTCTTCTTACATGAGGCACGTCTATACTATTAACTCATTGGGTTTCGTACGTCTTCCAAGGTTTACCCTAAAGCAGGGGTGTTGAACTCAGTTGTTATGAGGGCCGGATCTGACATAAATGAGACCTTGTTGGGCTGGGCCATGTGTGTCATAAAATGTAATGCCAGGTGGCGGAGATGTAAACTTTATAAAGGATACAAAAACAATGGTGTTTTTTTAAGTTAAAAAAACCATGCTTAAAACCTCTAGCACTCTTGCAGTATTTTGTTTATTTAACAGTGTCTGATAGCTAACATCTCTTGGTCTGAATTATTCCATCAAAATGTCTGTGCTGTTGCAATCTTGAGTATGCTGTTGAGGTGTGTCTCTGTAAGCTGCAAACCTACGATGACGAAGCAGCAGCAGAACTGGAAGAAGAAGCAGAAGACAGCCAGTTCCATTGCGGGCCTGACAGAAGCCCTCGGGCTGCATGTTTGACACCCCTGCCCTAAAGGATTGTGGGAGTTGTTATGTTGCTGAGAATTCTCTGTTGGAGATCCACTGCAGTTCCATCTGGAAGGAAGGAGAATGTCTTTTACACCTGTTTAGCTCTGCAAACCATGGTTCCGTGGGGACGCCCGTGGGCACGATGGTACCCACCAGCAC
>NW_015162650.1:0-12840 GCF_001447785.1 Gekko japonicus
CCGGTGCGCTCGGCAGGAACCGAGGCCTGGTTCCAATAAAAAACAAATTGTCTGTCTTCCAGTTGTAAAATACAAAAAGTCCCCAAGAAATCATATCAAATGACACATCATTGGTAGAAAAATTAGATAAATCCATCTGTCAGCTTTGCTGTAAGACATGTACAGTGCCATCCTAAGAAGAGTTACCATAGATTTCGAAAGATGTAACTCTATTTGAGAAGGCTTTGTGAACCCACTTTAATATCACTCAGATTTGGAGGAATTTAGGGACTTCTTAAAGATTTCTTTGCCCTCAGAGGAAGGCTAAGGATTTAAAGCAGATAAAAATCACCATTTCTGCTGTATACAAGAAATCCATAATTTTATCAGGAGGTTTTAAATGAAAGGGGTGAAGTGACTTCCTGAGGGCTTTTCACCCCCACCTTTTTGCTGACCATGGTGAGCTGCAGCCAGCAGAAAGGAAAGGATAAGTCCCTTCCCGGGGGCACACCACCCCCACCTTTCTGCCGGCTGCAGTTTGCTACGGCCAGCAGGAAGGAGGGGGTGCTTTTCCAGGGGCATTTTACCTCCACCTTTCGGTTGGCAGCAGCTCAACAGAGCCAGCAGAAAGGAGGGAGGACGTACCTTCCCGGGGGGATTATACCCCCACCTTTCTGCTGGCCGCTCTCTCTGCCCCACCTACCTCACAGGGTGTCTGTTGTGGAAAGAGGAAGGGAAGGAGGTTGTAAGCCGCTTTAAGACTCCGAGTGAAGGGTGGGGTATAAATCCAACTCTTCTTCTTCCTCCCTTCCTTTTTGCTGGCTGGGAAAGCCACAGCCAGCAGAAAGGAGGGGGTGAAATGCCCCTTGGGAGGCACTTCATCCCCATATTTAACCCACTGTTTTTTCTCCCCCCTGCTCTGAAGTGGTGGGGAGCAAAACCGAAGGGTTAAATGGCTCCCAGCTATTTAAACCAGGGGTGTCAAACATGCGGCTCGAGGTCTGGATCAGGCCCCTGGAGGGCTTCCATCAGGCCCGCAGTGAAACTGGCCATCTCCCGCAACCCTAGAGTCGGATTCGACTGGCTTTCGAGCAAGGGAACCTTTACCTTTACCTAGACTCAGAACTCTGAGCATGAGATTTCTGTGATGAATGTCAACAAATCAAAAGTAGGTTTGCCGCTTACAGAGCTAATGTTTTAAGCATTTTTTAATTTTAAGTAAAAAAAAATTGTGTTTATGTCCTTTATAAAGTTTATATCTCCGCTACCTGGCATTACATTTTATGACACACATGGCCTGGCCCAACGAGGTCTCATTTATGTCAGATCTAGACCTCATAACAAATGAGTTCGACACCCCTGATTTAAACCCTCTGATCTGCTCCCTGCCACTTTGAGGCAGGGCAGAACCGGAGGGTGTAATTGCCTCAGAGCCATTTAAACCCCTGCTTCCTGCTCCCTGCCACTTTTGTAGAGAGCAGAAAGCAGGAGTTTAAACTTCAAATGGCTCATGAACCTATGTGAGTGGTTCACTTCACAAACTGGCATATCCGTTTGTGTAGGTTCATGGTATGGTTTGTGGTTCAGCCATGAACCAAGCCACAAAAATGTGGCTTGTGCCCATCCCTAGTCTGCTTGAATATCTTTAATGGAATAAAGTATATCTTTATGATGAAAATATGAAGCTTTAGGTCAGGCCCTCAAAGCATCCCATCCCTAGCTTATAATCTACTGCTCTGTGTGACATGTTGTGTTATTTACTGTTTTATTTAAGAAAAAAGATCTTGAAGACAATAAAGTCTTGTCTTCATCTGTGGCCGTTATTAGGGGCCAGAAACTAGTTGAGAGTCTCAGCTAGTGATGATATAGTTCCCTTGTAAGTGGTTGTGTTGAGTAGCTGGTCAGAAGATGGGCAGATTTTAAAGACTACCATTGTTTTTAATTGCAATAGCTACCTCATTTGCTTATTGCTATTCCTGAGTGGCTGGAGTCTGTGAAGATCCTTTATATCAGTTACAGCTTCCTTATTAGCTGAAATCTGTTAAAAGCATCCTGCAGCATAAGAACTGAGCAGCACAAAGGATCTAAATAATTCAGAGATGAATGAGGATTGTTTATTCACTAGGTGCCAATTCGTTTTTGGAGTTCCGTCATTCTCAATACACCCTCTGGATCACTGCAGAGCATTGCCTGGAATACAGAGTTGTCAGGTTTTTCACCTGGAGATGAAGCAGTGGAAACTTGTCTCTTTAAATGCTCTGTGGAAGCAAGAGGGTATGCTGCCCCCAGTGACCATTAGCTTCACCAGCTTCCTCGCCTACCTGCTATAGCACACAGAGCCTTCCTAGTTATGTACATTATAACCTACTACTTGTATCAGTTTTCTACCATTTTACCAATCATGGCTTTCTTCAGAGAGCCTTCAGAGAGTTTGCTAAGGGTACTCAGACTTCTCTGCTAGAGATTCAGAGAGTATATTATAGAGATATGATTCCCAGGCATCCCTGAAAAGAAGCCCCGATGATTAACTTTAATAAGGCTGTACTGTGGATTGGCAATCCTCACACCATTCTCTGGGCTGAATTTCTCCACTGACTTGAGCTGTCATCTCACCCCCTTCAGATGGTACTGGCTGCATTTCCTTTCACTTCCCTCGTTTCTCCATGGATGAAATGTTTCATTTATACATATTTAGGGATGTATTCTTGCATGCAGCAAGCTTCTGGCCTCTTTCTATCATGTCAGAATGCACAACAGCCCATATGATGTGCCTGGGGGACAGCAGCTGATCTCCGTGGTCAGCGTTTCAGGCCTCCCCCACGGCGGACAGGTACGTGCATACAACCTCGGGGAACAATATAAGGCCACAATATTCATTCAGTCAAATGTCATATTGAATAGTAAAATATTCAGATGAAATGCTAATTTTGTTTTTTAATGAAATTCTAAAAAAGAATCAGAAGGCCAGAGGAACAGAATACCTCTGTGCAGATAATCAGACAAATGAAGACGTAATGGAGTCAGGGGGATTCACTCATCATCCCTAGGTGGATGTGCCCTGATATTTGCCCCGAGGAGGACTGATAAAGAGAAGAGGCTGCATACTTTTGAAAAGACATCCACCACCTTGGATGAGGAAGGAGCAGCAATTGAGGAATAACTACACTGCATTTTTGCAGGCTCTCAGTGCAGTCCTAAGAAGGCTTGGAAAGGTGTAACTCTGCTTAGCTTTGCAGTGTTAGTGCTTCAGCACTAATTGCAAACAAGTGACTCTGAAACAGCAAACCCCTTTGGCTGGGCGACAAACAGGGAACCAATCAATGGCATATATGCCATATAGATCAAGGCTTGATGTTTGTAGCATGACAACAGTTCATAGAAATCTAGTAGCCCCAGAAGTATTAGTCTCTAATTACAGTTCATAATATACAAAAACTCACACTGTGAAGATAGCTGAAATATGGAATTACAATACTGCACCTCTTCTTATTTGTTATGTCTCTACCATTGAAGTCAGCCTATTATGTGGTTTTGAAATTTTATTGTATATAGATGTCTGTCACTGACTGTATGTCAATCTTGTACAAAATCCAAAAAGGAAAGGAAACAATTTGATAAACTATAAAGAATTTATATAATATATATTATTTGTGTAATAATCATAATAACGAACAATAAACAAAAGTAGTCAAAATGTATACAATATGAAAAGTGAATTCACAAAATCTGATGCACCACAGAGTTCATAGAATAACAAGAGACAATACAACTGAAAGTAAAACAGTGCAGGGATTCTCTTTTCTATATGCCCTGCTACTGCAAAAGGAATAATCTAAAAGTATTCTTCTTCCAGAAGTTGCTATTTGTGAGAGAAGCAATCCACAATCCTGTCCTTACAGGAGAAGCAATTCAACGACTCCCCAGACGTACAAGCCGTTTCCATGTAAAAATTATTTTCTGGAACCAGTCTCCATCCTTATTGAAAGCCTAATCACTCTTTATGAGAGATAATTAGCTTATTAATATTTGGGTTCCTGTCTTTGTATACGAAGGGTGCCGCTGTGCCTGTGACACTTTGATAAAAAGACTAACAAACATGTGCACTTTTCCCAGTGATATTGATCTATGATTGTAACAAATAAAGATTAATTGATTGATATTGTACCAGGTCTACCAGAGTTCTGTTCCTAATAGGGCAATCCTAAGCTAGTTACACCCTTCTAAACCCACCAACTTCAACAGAAGGGTGTACTTCTGCGTAGGATTTTACTGTGCCTGAAAGAACACAGACAGGTCACTTAACCACTTTCAAGACATGTTCATCAAAAGACAAACCGTATATAAAACTCCACCAGGCTATATTACATTTGATGTCTCATGGGCTTCTCAGCACCTACAATAAAAACCCTGACACTTCTTGGTAATGCAAAAATGTGACACTCCTCAAAAGCTGGTGAACAGGCAGCTTTACAGGCTCTTAGTTTAGTGCTTTAGTACTAAATATATAAGAATTAATGCAGCTTTCCTTCTTGGATGTATTCTGAAGACAGGCAGAGTGTTTTTGCCATGCCTTTTCTACAAAATGGAAGCACAGACTAGGCATGGCTCAATGGGTAGACACATTTACTGGCGTTTGGCGGCGGGGGGGAGGCATAGAATGCTGGGCTGCAAGCCTATTTCTATAATGTTTTTATATTTATGTCATTTCAGACCAACAGATTTTAACCAAAGCATTTGGATGGGATCATCGAAGGGCAGGAGGTAGGGCATGTTACAAAGATGTGCAAGCTAGGGTTCCCATTCCCCAGGCAGGGACAGGGGATTCCCTGCTTTTGGGGGCTTCTGCCCACTGCTGGCCAGCTGTCCCATCCCCAGACAGGGACATTGTGCAGCAACCTCCCCGATGTGATGATGTCATGCAGAAGTGACATCATCACATCAGGAATGTTGTAAAGCAATCCTCTGGGTTGAGGGCCCTCACACCAGAACATCTTTGTGCGACACCCCCGACATTATGACATCACTTCCACAGGTCATCATCGAGTTGGGGATGTCACCATGTTTGGGCATGAAGGCTCCCTCCAACCCCTGCCACCACATCGTGGAGACCTGGCAACCCTAGTACCAGCCTCAGAGGAATGAATGGCCTTGAATGGAAGATCACACAGACCTCTTGAAAGATGTAGACTAGAGATCAAACATGGAAATGAATACACCTGCTCTAGATATATAGTTGTGGAGGCACAAAAACATATCCTTCCTATAGTTAGCTTCGTGAGGAATTTCAGACAGGCGATATATTCCTGTTCAGGAACGGTTCCCAAATGGTTTCTGGTCTGACATTTCAGACAGAACTGTTTTAGAACCGGTTCCCTACTGGAACATATTTGTACTTTCACACACAAACACTTCTGTCCCATTTAGGAAACAGGGCTGAACCGTTTTACCTGTAAACCACTTCCAAGTAGTCTTCAGTTTCGCCCGCATGGGCGATCTCCGGCTTTTTTTTTTTTAACATTTGCTTTAGAGTGCTATAACACAACAGCAAAACAGCATTATAGCAACCCCATTGGAATACCTGGAGTGTTGTGTTATAGCGCTATAGTGCTATAGCGCTATAAAGTGAACGTTAACCAAAAAAAGCCGGCGATTGCACGCGTGGGCGAAAAACGGCGGGGGAAAGCAGTGCAGTCTGAAATGGCAAACTTCTTCAGATCCAGCTCTTTACCGGTAGGGGAAAGCCATGTGTGACATGGCAGCCCTATACCAGTTTACTCCACAACGGATCAAAAACGGCTTCAAACCAGCTTAAAAAGGGCAATGTGAAATTCCTTCTTCTCTTGTTCACTCAGAAGTCTCAAAGATTTCAGTGGGGGTGATTTCCCACAAGCGCTGCTCCACGCTCACTCTTCTCTTTGTCCCGATGGTACATGTCAATTTCACACAAGCTGCTGCGCGACTGCATTTTGCCCCGCAGCTTTATGTGATTTTCCCCGCGTCTACTCAATCCTGTTTTTTAAGGATTGAGTAGACGTGGGGAAAATCACACAAAGCTGCGGGGCAAAATGCGGCCACGCAACAGCTTGTGTGAAATTGACACCTACCATCGGGGCAAAAGGGAGGAGCAGCGCTTGTGGGAAATCACCCATGGTCTTATTTTCATGTATACATGCTCAGGATCCAGATCATGGTTAACCAGATGCAAAGCTTCTGGTCTCTGTGAAAAAGAAACCCATCTGATCACAGTCATATATAAACAGACAATAGCTCTGAATTTATGGGGGATAGTGAATATTGAAACCAACTGAAATACCTTAGTTAAAAGGTTGTCAAAGATACATTTTAACCTAAGTATTTTAGAATCTCAAGTATCTGATGAATGCTTTTTAAAAAAGAAGAAGAAAAAGCACATCAACACTCTGTAATGTTAAAATTGCAGTTGGGAGTAGCGTGTTTGCATTACAGGATCATTTGTTTGCAGTTTCTGAACCATTAACTACATTATTGACCAGTTTAGTGGAGCTGCATAATAATCTATATACATTATCCCTTTTTGCTGAAATGATACACCAGAACAATCTTTTGCTGTCATGTTATCCTAAGGCCCTGATTGCAACCTGAGCTGAACAAATGTACTGGGAGAAGGTGAAGAAGGACTCCAGGATGTGATGGAACAACTAAATGCTTGCAGGTACAGAGCTTCCATGCACCAGCAACACTCACGCCAAGTTTCAAAATTAGTATGTGGGAAGTATACAGTTTTTAAAAAGCAGCATGATAAAGGCTGCTGGGGAAACCTTTTGCCCATAGCATGCGTGTGTTTGTATGAGACAGGGGGACTCTGACACGTGATATAAAAAATAGAACTATGGCAGTCATGGTTGTGAAGTTACAAGTTAAGAGCCCTGTTTTTGTTGTTAAATTGTTCTTTCTTTAATTCTTTTTTCCCCCCTATAGTTTTACCTCTGGAGACCCAAAGCAGCTTACAAAATACAAGAATACAAATTAAATAAACAAATAACCCACCCCCCATCAAACTCTAGACTTGTTTTAGATCCACTGGCTTGGCTCACTCAAGACCATAGGCTAGAAGACATGTGAATAGGATCTGGGATGAACGTCTATTTCCCTCTTGTTACAAGTACTTGAACCTTGAGCATGGGACTTGTTATTTTATCTTTGGTTTTAGCTGGGGTTCACAACCTTACCTGTTTTTGTAATTATATTTAGGGATAATTCAATTTTCTGTAAACACGATAGTTAGAAATCAAACCTATTTTTCTCAAAATGTCTGTTTTCATTTGTGGACTGCATTTGATCCCATTCATTGTTTGCAATTTATAATGAGCGGTATTTTGGGAAGGTTTGTGTCTGCACAGTGGCAGTATTCCCCCAGGTACTGATCAGGCTGCTGCCATTGGACACAATTTACTAATTTTGCTGGGCTTATGTATGCCACAGAATCACCAGTGACAGGTCATGCACAATTTTTAAATTGCATGTATGTAATTATTTAAATAGGAGCTGCGGTGGCTCAAGTAGTTAAGACGCTGAACTGCAGGCTGTGGAAGGTCAGTAGTTCAGCAGTTCAAGACCCGAGTTGCCGCATGACGGAGTGAGCTCCCGTCTCTAGTTCAGCTCCTGCCAACCTAGCAGTTCGAAAGCCAGAAATTGCAAGTAGATAAATAGGCACCACTTCAGTGGGAAGGTAACAGCATTCCGTGCGCCTTGGTGTTTAGTCATGCCGGCCACACAACCATGGAAACGTCTTCGGACAGCGCTGGCCCTTCGGCTTTGAAACAGAGATGAGCACCGCAACCCTAGAGACAGACTCGACTGGTTTTCGAGCAAGGGAACCTTTACCTTTAATTATTTAAAATACTTGCATCCTGCTTTCCTCTGCAAACCTTACTTAAAACAGCTTTGAGTCAAACTAGACATTACCTCTGACACTGTGTTCTTTTTAAAGACAGGTGTGCTGTTGGGGAGCTAATGTTCCCAAGCATGCAGTCAAGATTTGTCTCAGGATCACATTTGTGAGGGAGGGCACTTCAACCTTCCCTTCCATGTTCTGTTCCTGAAATGATTGTGATGGTGAAAAATCTCAGATTTGTCTGGGACTCCCTTCTGCTAGATGACCAAATTTGGGGCTAAAACACAGGATCTCAGACATGCGAAGTTTCATAGCACTATTCTTTTCTCATTCCTGCTGCTGGATAGAATTTTTGTTTGTTGAAAAGGATTATGGGTTTCCCCTGGTAGTTGCCTGCTTCAAATGAGTTATGAAAGAGATGTGATTATACGCTTGGACTACAACGCTTCTTTCTCTTTGTAACTGCCTGTCAAAATGTATCTGTTCGCAGAAGGGGTTTGAACCCAGAAGTTCTGTGGGTTGGACACTGTAATGCCATGGATGGAGCATGATGGCAGATGTATCAGTGTTATTGGCAGGGCTCTTTTTGTAGAAAAAGCCCAGCAGGAACTCATTAGCATAATAGGCCACATCCAACAGCAAAACTCATTAGCATATTAGGCCACACCCCTGACAGCACCACTCATTAGCACATTAGGCCACACCCCCATGTTACCAGAAGTGTCGTCATCCAGCCACACCCACCTTTCCCTTCTTATTCTGTTTACCTTGTTTGTTGTCAAAACCCAGGGCTTTTTTTTGTAGCAGGAACTCCTTTGGATGTGAGGCCACAGACCCCTAATGTAGCCAGTCCTAATGAGTTTCTGCTATTGGGTGTGGCCTATTATGCTAATTAGTTCCTGCTGGGCGTGGCCAACTTAGGAGCCAACCGGAACTCTGTTCCTGTGCGTTCCTGCCCCAAAATAGCCCTGGTTATTGGCATACTGCTCCATGATTGGTGGGGATAGCCAGGGCCTTTATGGACTTCAGTGCCACTTCTGTGCTTTAAAAGTGGCATATATCCAGCCATGCAGTTTCTTTGACAAAATAACGTTTCCATTTGTAGAACAGGGGGTTGCCATTTCAGCTGATTCCTCCTCCCACGGCAGCCCCCCCCCCTGCTTCCTATGGTCTTTCTGGGGGTCCACTGATGAAAAGGAACAACATTTCAGTGGGTGCAGCAGGGGTGGAAAGTCAGAAAGTCCTAGTCCATTAAGTCTATGGATGGTTGTTTGCACACCAGTGGGGTTTTTTGCTGCTTAGTGTAATGCCATCTTAGCCTAGGTCACATGCCAATATGGCTGACTTGTCCATATTTTGCAGGCAACCCTTTATGAAGCTTTCCAAACAGTAAAGAAGTAAATCGGTTCCACTGATTAAAAATACCCACAAGAAGTAGCAGAAAAAAAAATACTTAGGGGCAATTTGATAATACTACTGGGGGTGAGGATTCGCCAAATAGTGACAACTTATGTAACTTGCCACTCAAAACCTTTCCAAAAGACTGACCCATTTGCTATTTGACAAGTCTGAATAAAGGTAGAAAACTTTACTTGGTAAGTGTTTGTTTCGGTGAACTTTATTGGCAGTTTAGGTAACTGCATTATCCAGGTAAGTTGTGCAGAAACTGCACTGCATATGTTCAGAAAATGAGTTGGGCATCATTTTTGCATTAGTGTGGTAACTGTGCAAACAGATCCAGATGCCCACTTTTCATCTCATGCTGGAGGCATGCCTCATTGGTTGATCATTGCATGAAAAACAAAGATAAGCATTAACTATAATTGCAGAGAGGTGTTTACTCTGCTACAATTAAGGGGCTTTCAGTGTTTTTATTAACCTTTATGTTGCTGGTATTTTCCATTTGCTCCATTTCTCTCAACAACAGGAGATGAGGAAAATGTCAGTGGCTTTGTGCATTCAAAACCATCTCTTGATGTTTTTGTCTCATATGAATGGGGAAAATATTAAGTGGCCCATGCAGTCAGGACCATTCTCAATACTGACTGGACATATAGGCACTTGAACTTGTTTAATTTGCTAGCTTGACTGAAAACCAGTAGCTGCAGTGTAGAGATGCTTGCAAAAACAAGGTATTATGTATCGCCAGGGGAGGGGGACAACATAAATTTCAGTTGGAACTGAGAGATAGGAATGCACACCTATTTTGTGCTGTGCTGGGGAATGATTCAAATTGACTTAACCTACATGCTGATGGGTCCAGTGCTGACTTAAACACAGAATGCAGCCCCTTAGAGCCACCCTGTCCTCCAGTGCCTAGCAGTGTCCTGTGCATTTTTGCATACATACAAGGGCTAACTGTGGGACTAATGCAATTGCTAGATTGGTGCAAATGCTTCCAGAATTTGGATCCCCTCTCAACAAGCTATTAACTAATATGGAAAAATGAGGGATAGTGGAAATGAATGGGGTTCAAAGCTTGCAGGGACACTCCCTTCTCCCACTTCAGCTAACAAGTGATAAGCCAGAAAGAGGCCTGAAAAGTATGCATACGGAGAGTGATTTCAGCTAAGCATAGCTTTATTTAGTCAGGAACAAAGACACCTTAACCGGCACACAGGCCGGCTTATATTCCCTCAGAGAAACCCACCACCAAACACCCCCCCCCACTCCCGATAGGCTATTTACAATGCCCAAGAGACCTATTGGCCTCTTGGCCTGGGACCTAGCCCTTTCATCGGGCCTGGCTAGGATCCTACTGGCCCATTGTCTTTTTGCATGAAGCTAGTGGTATTGGTGCCTGGGCAAGTGCCCTTCTCCCACTTCAGCTAAGTGATAAGCCAGAAAGAGGCCTTTGTCAGACTGTGTCCATATGTATACATAAACACAATTCTATCTGTCTGATGCACAAACTGGTTGCTGGATAGAGGGAGAAACACATACACCAATACAGAAAGCTGCTGCATTCAGATACACAGATCTTCAGTAGAGGATTTCAGATGGTAGACAAAAATATCACTTAGCTTTAGAACATTTCATGTATCCCACATGTGTCATCAGATGAGATCTGCACTAGGATGGGCATGAACTGGCTCACATGCCAAAATTCAGAGCAAATTTGGGCTGGGCTGGAACTTGGGAACTGATGTTCATGGAAGGTGCCATCCCCAAACATTTACTGGACTTTTGGCTGGTTTGGCTCAGCTGTTCAGGGCCAGCCATTTAAACCTAACAGCTGAGCAGTGGATCCACTGAGCTGTTAGGTTGAAATGGCTGTGAGTCATTTAACCCTTCAGTTTTGCTCCTCCTGCTCTGAAGCAGCAGGAAGCAAAACCGAAGGGTTAAATGGCTGTGAGCTTTGGCTCATACCCTGCCTTTATTTTCAATGGGGATCCAAAGTGGCTTAAATCATTCTCCTCTCCTCTGTTTTATCCTCACAACAACCCTCTAGGGTACGTTAGACTGAGAGGGTGTGACCGTGTTACCCAAATGGGACCGGACCCAAAGAAGGGGAAATTAGCTTAAAGGGGGTTCCAGAAAGGGATAATGCAGAACCTTGTAAGTCTGTTTATACCAGGGTGTATCTTGGCAGGAATACCCCAAAATAAAATTGTGAAGAAAGAGAGTGAGAGTGATTTTAAACACAAACAGATAGCTTTATTGTATACAAAATTTTTACAAGAATAAAAATGCAAAGAACCTACGCTAGGCATAGAGCTGCCAAGTGGGGGCAGGTGGTGGGTAAACCCCCACTTTGGAGGTCCGATTTCCGCCGCCGCAGAATCGGGCCCCGGGGGAACTCCGCTCCCCAAACCACAGCGTGCCTGCGTCACCAGAGGTGACACAACCACGTCGATCATGTTGGGGGCGTGGCCCCGATCGTCAGAGGGAAAACTCTATGGTTTTCCCTCCAACAATCAGGGCCACGCCCCCAATGTGATTGACATTGCGTGTCACTTCCGTGCGTCGGAGGAGAGCTCCCAGAGCCCGGCGATGCTCCCCCACTGGTAAGAAGATTCAACTTGGCAACCCTAGCTAGGCACCTAAGAACTAATTCCCTCAGTTATCACACATGCACACAGACACCAATAAGAGGGCACACTTATAAAAGGTAGGAGGGAGGAAATTGGGAAGTTTTAGGGAAGAGACATACAACCTGAAATCCTGGGCTTGAGGTCTGGAGAGGCCCAGGGGCAAACACAGCTGAGGTCCAAGGAACAGAGCAAGAAGCTGGCAAGGAAGGAGAGAAAGCAGCAGGGGTTCTCAACAGGGCTAAGCAGCAGAGATTCTCAGCTGGAAACCAAAATTCTGACCAGCAGAGATCCAGACAGGGGTCTGAGGAACCCTTTGCTATGGCATGAGGTCCTTCTTTTTTTGGACAGAGAATCTGGGCCATCCTGGCTCTGGATTGGGTCAGGATAAAAAGTTTGAATTGCACTGGCCTGATTTAAAGTTAACTGCTGTCAAACTTTGGTGGGGAAAAGTGGGGGAAATACCTTGGTTAGGCTATTGTGAGTTAAATCTGCATGGGCACAAAGAGCCTGGAGAGGCAACATGATTCACATACTGCTCCAAACATGTATAATATCCTGAGTGCAGAGGGGAAGCAGTTATCACAACCGGCTCCGGACTCCCTCATATCCAACAACAGAGCTGACAGAGATAAATTTTCCAATACAACAGAGACGACACCCCCCCAAATCCCCCCCCCCCCCATCCCTCCAGTGGCTTCCCGCAATGCTTCCCCCCCTACTCCACATTATTTTACATCATCAATTATATCATTTTCTTATCATTACAATCTCAAGATAACATCATTTGACTTAATATTGATCTAAACATATTAAGTTTTGTTTTACATCCCAGTTCTTTTCCAGATATATTTTAAAGTCACTCCATTCTTGAAAAAACACGTCATCTTCTTTGTTCAACAACTTCTTCGTAATTTTGTCCATCTCTGCCATGAACAGAACTTTTTGTATCCAGTC
>NW_015162650.1:13911-21777 GCF_001447785.1 Gekko japonicus
AACAGGAACATCAAACGTGGTAGGACATTCATTTTTATAACTGATATTCTTCCCATCAATGACAAGTTCATTTTATCCCATTTCTTAAAGTCTTGAGTTAACTTGTTCCATAGTTTTTCATAATTGTTCTTATATAAGTCTATATTTCTCGCCGTTAACTCAATGCCTAAATATTTCGTCTTTTTTACTACTTCACATTGTACCAGGTCTTGCAGTTCCACTTGTTTTTGTTTTGTCATATTTTTACAAATAAGCTTCGTTTTGTTCTTATTCACGTAAAATCCGGCCAATTCTCCAAAGTCTTTTATTTTTTGGAATAGTAATGGTAACTTAACGGTAACTCTTCTGTCGGGTTTTCCACAATAAACATTACATCATCTGCAAATGCTCGATATTTATATTTAAAACCCTTATGTGTCAATCCCTTTATCTCTTGGTCTTGTTGTATTTTTTGTAAAAGTATCTCCAATACCCAGATGAATAATAACGGTGACAAAGGACAACCCTGCCTTGTACCTTTTTTGTACCTTGAAGTTATCAGTCAATTCTTTGTTCACATTCAATTTTGCTCTTTGTTCAGAATAGATAGCTTCAATACAATTTCTAAATTGTTGTCCCGTTTCTATTTTTTCCATCATCTGCAGCATAAAATTCCAATTGAGATTATCAAATGCCTTTTCTGCGTCAACAAATAAAAAAGCTACTTCTTTTTCTGGGTGCTTCTCATAATATTCAATTGCATCCATTACTATTCTTACATTGTCTCGAATCTGTCTTTTTGGTAAAAAACCAGCTTGGTCCTCTGAGATTCCAAAAAGACTTCCTGATGAAGTTTATAGGGGACCATTGTTTATTAACTGTGGAAACGGTAATAGCTATCTTTCAAAAGCTTAACAGCATTTCTAATAAGCTCAAAATACTTCGTAATATGGTAAAGGCTCTTAATGAGAAGACAATCTATTACTTACAAGCAGGGCTCTTTTTGTAGAAAAAGCCCAGCAGGAACTCATTAACATAATAGGCCACACCCAACAGCATATTAGGCCACACCCTGACAGCACAGCTCATTAGCACATTAGGCCGCACCCCCATGTTACCAGAAGTGTGGTTATCCAGCCACACCCACCTTTTGCTTGTTATTCTGTTTACCTTGTTTGCTGTCAAAACCCAAAGCTTTTTTGTAGCAGGAACTCCTTTGTATGTTAGGCCACACACCCCTAATGTAGCCAATCCTAATCAGTTTCTGCTGTTGGGTGTGGCCTATTATGCTAATGAGTTCCTGCTGGGCGTGGCCAACTTGGGAGCCAGCCGGAACTCCGTTCCCGTGCGTTCCTGTCCAAAAATAGCCCTGGTTAAAAATACCATGCTAACTATGGATGTGAGCAGAACATCCAGGGTTTTATATTGATCACCTTATTAGGAAAACGTGAAGGCAGGAGTAAAAGAGGAAGAGCCAACCTGAGAGGAATTCTCAGTGAAGGCAAGGGAGTGAAGCTTCCAGAACCTTTAAGTCACGCGTTCAGTGCCCCAACTCAACTTTAAATTCAAAGAATATACTGATATAATTTTTTAAAAATAAAGCATATACCAATTTTACGCACCTCTCAAAGAGACGGTGACACTCCAAAAAGGGGAAAAAAGAAGGCTGTACTCTCTGCCTCCAAACAACCCAAGCGGTGTTGCATCTCTCCTTTAATTACTTAAACCTCTGTTGCTGGGGTAATAAAAGGAACATCCTCCATTCTCAGAGCCAGCTCTTATAAACTGAGATACAGCCTATTGGCCTTATTAAGTTTGAGAGACTTCCTGGCAATCCTTGTGAGATTAGATTGCTTTTAACTGTGGCCTGTTCAGCAATCACCCTGATATGTTGTTGAAGGCTTTCATTGCCGGAGTTCATTTGTTGTTGTAGATTTTCCAAGCTGTATGGCCATGGTCTTGGCATTGCAGGACCTGATGTTTTACCAGCAGCTGTGACTGGCATCCTCAGAGGTATAACACAGAAAGATGGAGTACCCTCTGTGTCAGTGTGAGAAGAAAAATGGTAGGCAGGTAATTTATATCTACTCAGGAAGGTAGGGTAGGGCTGAGTTTCCCAGGCTATGACATGCTAATAGAGGAGCTTTCCTCAGGAGGTTCTTTTGCATATGGATTGGCTGTTGAAATTCTAATCTTATCTGTAGTGCAGTTGTAAGATGTAGAGCATTTTGTGTTTTTCAGGACTGGAAACCATGCCCTATTTATTTTTAGACTCTTTTCCTTCCTGTTAAATTTGTATTTATGTTTATGAATTTCAATGGCTTCCCTGTGTAATCTGACTTGGTAATTAGATATGTTGTCCAGCATTTCAGTGTCTTGGAATAAGATACTGTGTCCTGTTTGAGTTAGGCTATGTTCAGCCACTGCTGGCAAGTCTGCAGTGTCTTTCTTGTTCTTTTATTCTTGTCTGGATGTTATGTTGTGCGGTCCCAATGTAAATTTGTTGTATTTTCCTCAGCTGTTTGTATGTTTTTCCTCAGTTGTTTGTTTTACCTTTAGCCATTAAACCAAAGGTAAAACAAACAACTGAGGGAAAACAGTCTCCCACAGGAAAAGTGTTTTTGCCATATATCAAAGGAATCACTGATCAGATGGGAAAACCTATGAAAAAACACAATCTACAAACAGTATTCAGACCCACCAGAAAAATACAACCTACCTGCCTACCATTTTTCTTCTCACATTGACACAATCTCTGCTCAAAGAGTATTTACAGATGTGAGAGTCCTCCCCCTTCTGCCAAGAAGTACACCTGTACTCAGGCCTCAGATTCAGTAATTTTCCTGCTATAAGTAACAACCAGTCCAAATGCCCTCCCCCCCAACTCTATCACCTTAAAAGAGACTTTACGAGGTGAGCAAGCATGTATCACCTCTACTCTGGATAATTTAAAAAACTCCATACATAAGCTGCAAATTTTAGCAAAGCCTCTCAAACTATGCTTCCCAGGGGGAGTGGCAGACAGGTGGAAACCAATACCTCAAGTTTATAACAACATCAGACTCAGTGATAAAACAACATTTAAGAGCAGTGCAACCCAGCACCATGACACTTCTAAGAGAGATATCAATATAGCCTCTAGTAAGGCCTCAATGCTAATACCTTTAGCCACTGAGGAAGAGTCCCCAATATCAAGGATAAGTACATCACTCAAAGACACTATGGGAAAGGAGTTTGAGTCAAGTGACCTAATGGAATTAATGACCCCTTTGGATGTCTCAAGCTACTCCAACGTCTCCTATAATGGAAGAGATGGAAGACTCAATCTCCCTTTCTATCACTTCTCTAAATTATGAGGTTCCTACACCACCCAGATAGCAGACAATGACACCTGAACCTGAATCAGAACCTTCACACATACCCAAGGGATCCTCTATCTGACCCTCTACACAGGACACATTAATAGCTGGAGACGATGATGCTCTTCAGTCACATGAGTACCGGAAAGAAAACAGGAGATGGAAGCCTGGATTATAACATTCACATATTGGATCAGGCTACACTACAGAGCTGTCGCTGCTGCATGGATTTTGTCCTGGAATATTGTGGGATGGCCATCCAAGTGATCTGACCCCTCTTTCCTGGAATATCTTTCTCTGTTTGATATTATCCTCCTTCAAGATTCCTTTTTGAAAACCACTGATGGCCATAGCCCCAAACTTGGGGTGATGCATCTCCCACTACTTCTTTATGCAGATGATGCCCTACTTCTTTCTCTGTCCCAAGTCAGAATGAAAAGGTTGTTAATTAGTTTCCTTGACTTGTAAACTTCAAGACATCTGAAATCATTATTTTTGGGGAAACATAAAAGCCTTATAAATGAAATGTAAAAACTAAGTGGATTGAGCAGGCGTCAAGTTTCAAATATCTGGGAATATACTTCTATCATGGCTCTAGATGGGTTGCCCATAAAAAGGAAATGACCAAATCTGTTAATAGTAGCACACTTGCAATTACCCACTTCTACCACACCAAGGTTCCTGCAACCCTTAGCGTATTTATCCATAAGATCAGTGCCAAACTGTCATATGGGATCCCAGTATGAATTAGAACCATTAACAAGGATTTAGAAAAAGTTCAATCTAAATTCTTGTGGAAAATACTAGGTCTCCCCTCATGGATTTCTTATGTGGCCATCTGTCTGGAGACTAATAAAAGACTCCTGGAGATGGAAGCCTGGATTATAACATTCAAATATTGGATCAGGCTATACAACAGAGCTGACCCCAGTCCTCTTATTCTGCAGTTGCTTGCTGAGTCTCAGTCCTCTGCCTGGGTTTGCTATATAGAGAGGAAGATCGCACAAATAGGGGTTAGTTTTCGGGAATTATGCCTTCTGCCAGAAAGATCAGCTTTTGGTTTGATTAAAGAATGTTTGCTGGACATTGAACATCAAGAACTGATTAGCCATGCCACTGGCAGATGTTCCCCCTTGAGGGTAGGGATTCCTCCCCAAAGATCTATAGCAGAGTATTTCCTCTGCTATAACTGCTCCACATTTTCAAAGAGCTTTTATGTTTTAATGGGCTACCTTCACCTTCAGCTGTACTGACTGGGAGGTATTGTAAAATCCCATATGATGATAGATTATGTGCTTGTAGTGTCAATGAAATAGAAAGTCTGGATCATATCTTTTTGCATTGTTCTTATTACCATGATCTCCAAGCCTAGTTCTTGGAACCGGTATGGAAACCAATCTGATGAGTGAGAGGTACTCTCTTTACTCTCGAATTGTCATGAAGTGACTATGGAAATGGTGGCTAAATTTCTGTACTTCACTGCCAAGAGGAGAGCTGGTATTAATAAGTGTCAATGATTGTTGCTATTTCCATGCCTGTTTATGATGTTGTGATATGCCATTAAAGGTTGTTGTTGTTGTCCTCCTTCAGGAGACTTGTATCCAAGTGCCCTTGTAGGTAGATAAATTCTCTAATAGGGAAATATATGCTTCTGATGTGGGGGGAAAGGCAGACCTAGAGGGGAACTGGCTATTTTAACTTATACAAAACTTCAAGCTACAGTAACAGAAATAGGTTTCAGTGCACAACATGCACAGGTACAAAACAACACAAGTTTTGTTTCTTAGTTGTTAATGTGTATATATCACCTTCAGATAATAAGTCTAAAAAATCCAGGAGATCTGGAGCAGCCTTGAAAGTTTTATTTCTGGCGTATTATTGAAATTTCCTAATGATTTTGTTTTAGTAGCTGTTTGATGCCAGGGCTCTGATGAGTGTTGTACTCAAGTCATAATGCAGTCCTTCCATTGGAAGACTATGCATTGCCTTTATTTCCCAGGAAGTCCAAAAACATCAAATCAAATTGGAGAGGGATACGTTTATCAAAACTAGCCAGCAGATCAGACTTATTTATATTGGATGGTTCAGTTGAGGGAGATATTCCTAGCGAATACACATTCTGGTCTAATCAAGGAGCCAGCACCATCGATTATGTTCTGGCTTTGCACAAACTGTTAGAGCATGTGGTCTTTCCATGAGTTGAGTCCCGCCAAGAGAGAGACCATCTGCCTATTAATTTAACACTAAACCATCCAATCTTTTCAGTCTATTTAACCAAGAAATTTGTTGTAGAATTACTACAAGCTCATGGTTATAAAAGAATTAAAAGGACTAAAAATGTAGACAATCAAGCAAAAGCCTTTCTTAACTCTGAAAGGATTGGTCAGCTTCATAACAAAATGATCATGAATTCTAATTCAGAAGCTGTATTGGTATGTTATATACAAATCATTAATGGATGGCTTGATATATGTACCTAAAATAATTCAGTTTCAGAGCCTCAGAAAGCTAGATATCCTTCTCAATTGTGGTTTGATCACAAATAGCAAATATCAGCTAATAGATAGGTTTAATAGTTACAGGTCACAGGACCATTAGCCCCCCCAGATCTAATTGCTTTAAAACAGCAATATAGAAAACGAATTAAAATGGGGGGGAAATGAGAGGCACTTAAAATGGCCTAGCTCCTACTTAATCAGGGCACTAAACTTAAAAACACCTCACTCACCTGGAAAATAGTCTCAGGAGGATATTTATCAGAAGGACCGAAACTCTCTTGTGAGATTCCCGCGAAAACTTGAGAGACTCACTTTTGTACACTATATGCTGCTGAGCTAACTCGGGTGTCCTGTCCACCTATTTATATGGAAAACCTCCCATCCTGGCCACCAGTATGAGCTGCAGAAGTTAAGAGTCATAGCCCAGATAAAGCTGGGGAAGGTCCCAGGGAGTGACCTAATCCCTCCTGAGTTGATTAAATGAGATATTGACTGGTGGGCACCAGTTCTTGCAACTCTCCTCACTTATATTGATCAAACAGCTCAGATCCCTATGGATTGGAGCATCACCATCATCATCCCGATATACAAAAAGGGGGCAGATTCTGACCCTTTCAATTACCATCCAATTAGTTTGCTTAGTGCGGTGGTAAAGCTATATGCTAGAAACCTATATTGAAAGTTTTGGAACTGGATAGATATGGAGACTATTTTAGCAGAAGAACAAGCAGGATTCAGAAGTGGATGCTCCACATTGGACCAATGCTTGATTCTGCGCCCTCTAGTACAGAAATATACCGCCAAACCATATGGGGCATTGTATGCAGCTTTTGTTGATTGCAGGGTGGCATTCAATAGCATCTCATGCAACAGACTCCGATTAAAACTTAGACCGTAGACTGCTTGCCCTCATATGTACTCTTCACAAGGACAATCAATTGTCAGTGAGATGCAATGCACAAGAGCATCTGTCCCAAAAGATCCCGGTAAGAAGGGGAGTGAAGGAAAGTTGTATCCTTGTTCCCTTACTATTCAATTTTTATATAAATTCTATGGTGCAGATTTTTTCTAACCCTGACTTCCACCCACCAAACATAGCGAATAGACCAATTTCTATACCTCTGTATGCAGATGACACAGCTATCTCATTGTATACTGAGGTAGAGCTGAGAAGAGCACTCCAAGCACTCACGACTTATTGTAAAGAGGAACATTTAACCATTAACTTTACTAAAACTAAGGTACTTGTTTTTGCCAAAAGGTCCACCGAACATAGGTGGCAGATAGATGGTCATACGATTGACCAAGTTAAAGTGTTTAGATACTTAGGTATAGTGTTCCATTCATCTGGCTCACGGATAGCTCACCTTTCTCAGGCCACAGAATTTGCCCAAAGATTGGCCTCAGCTACATTAAGATTCTTTTCTACAAAAGGGGGATCTTATATCCCATATGCTCTGAAAGTCTTTCAGGGTAAGGTGGTGCCTCAGCTTATGTACGGAACACAGGTTTCCTTGTATAATAATAACTGTACATTAGAAACAATTCAGTCAACATTTTCAAGACCCTTATTTGGAGTACCCTGGTGTGTTCCCAACACTTTCATTAGGCTAGAAGCAGGACTAGTGACATTAGAAACATGGGTCTGGTTTCATGGTATATGCTTTTGGCTTAAGATAAATCTCTCTCCTTCTGGATTAATCTCTTTAATTCTCTTAGATACTTTCCATGCAAGGTGAGTGACAACAATACACTTCCAAGGTTTTCCAGTGCAGCTCTTTTGCACCTTGGCTACCAAGGAACCAAAGCAACAATTAAACAGAGACTATGGGATATTTCTCTTCAAGTGGACATATCACAAGACAGCTCTGTTCTGGCAGTGGGGAATATTAATCAACAATTTTACTCTATTGAGTTATTCCTTTTGCTGGAATTCCCCAAATACTGCAGAGCTTTTACTCTGGCCAGATTTAACACTCTCCCATCAGCCCTTCTTGATGGGAGATATACACGCGCTCTGTATGTGCAAC
>NW_015162650.1:22655-22809 GCF_001447785.1 Gekko japonicus
TCAATGAGTGTGAAGAAACTCATTTTTTCGTTGGAGGTTTGAAATGGTAAAACCTTCACCAGGAGTTTTTAAATTTTTGTCTCTAGGCAGCGAACAGGCAGGAGGGGGGAAGACAGTTCAGTTGCTTTCCAGCCTCAAGCTTCAGCCACCCTTT
>NW_015162650.1:23213-30232 GCF_001447785.1 Gekko japonicus
TGACCCAAAGACATCCAGTAAGATTCCATGGTAACATGGGGATTTCAACCTGGGAGATCCTACTCTAAGACGTCAATCACTACACCACACTGATTGTTTAATACATAAAAATTAGACATAACTTTGTCTGCTGTGAAGTACTCCTTAAACAGCTGAAATCAGCATTTTTAAATTATGTAAAGGACAGTGAATTTAGTCCTTGTTGAAAAATATGTCCTGTTATCCCTAAAACAGTTGCATTCTAACTGGCAATAAAAAACCTTTCTGTACATCCCTACTTCATTTCTGTCCTTCCATAATCTTTGAAATGTACATATTTATTTTAAAAATGGCAAGAAGGAGAGCTTTCTCTGCTCTTCACTTTCACAAGGAAAAGGTCATCTTCATATTTCCTTACCTACATTTCATATTATGTCACCTTTCTGTACATCCCTACTTCATTTCTGTCCTTCCATAATCTTTGAAATGTACATATTTATTTTAAAAATGGCAAGAAGGAGAGCTTTCTCTGCTCTTCACTTTCACAAGGAAAAGGTCATCTTCATATTTCCTTACCTACATTTCATATTATGTCAAAACATTTTAGATTCAACAACTAGCCTGCTCTTATTTCCATGGTCACCAACAACTGGATGGGAAGCTTTCTCATACTTAGAGAATGGTGAGATGGGATACTGCTGGCAGACGACAGTGTCTGAGGGGAGGAAGAAATTAGTTCATCCCTGCATTGCTTCTGAATGGTCTTTGCACAAATGGCAAGGGTTTTATCACTGGAATATTGTTGTCTGTCTGTAATTTATGAACACTTACAAAATGAAATGTTTTTTATGATAGTGGTTGTTGAAAATGTTTCCCATGGAAGTAGAAAATCCCCATTCAATCCCACTCTCTAAAAAATAAAATAAAGCACCCCCACAATGCCCATGTTTTTGCCTCCAACTGTACAACTTGCTACTTAGATGCAATGACAAGAAATTACTCCTGCAGCGATGTAATAAAAAATTCTATTTACTGGGGTGAACTGAGAGACTTACACTACTATATCCAATGATAACAACATCTCCCATCACCTCTAGCTCTTGGAAGAAAACGAATAAGGGATGATTTATTAAAGAAAGACAGTTGGGTTTTTTTCTTCTTCAATACAATGGCGGCAAACACCAATTTGTGTTCCACTTTTCTTACATAATATACAGGGTTAATTTTTTTTAAGTAGAATTTCAGAATCTGGTGACCAACTGGACTAATAAACTAACAGCGCAATCCTAAATGGAGTTACACCCTTCTTAGTTCATTGGCTTTAGTGGTCTTAGAAGGCTGTAACTTCCCTTAGGACTTCACTGTAAATGATGGGTTCACAAGCCAGTTTGTCCACAGCCAGAGGCAGGAAGGCTGGGTAGAACACACAGCAGGTGAGCTCTCTGCTGTTCCTGGGGCTGAAGGGTTCAGTGAGCCAGGGTAGAGCTAGGCTGGCTGAAGTTCCCAGTGTCCCCCTCTCCTCCCCAGCCAGCAAGATCACTTAACAATGGTTGCAGAGGACACTGGCAGCCGATTTACCAGCATCCAGAGAAGCTATGTCGGATTTTTTTGGGGTGTGTGTGTGTGTAATGGTTTTCAATAAGCACACTTCACAGCAAGGTTTAAACAACATTAAATTGAAAAAAGTTAGTGTATGAGAATGTACTGCCATTGCATTTTTAATATCTCATGAATATTAAACAGCACCCCCATTCTGAAGCAAAGGTGACTGTGTCTTTGTCATGCAGATCTGCTACACAGGGCCATCTAGTTGTTGTTTTTTAATAATGGACATTTTATGTAGAATCAAGAATTTGAAAAGAAACAGATAATTATATCAGCGTCTGAAATCCAAAGGAGAATGGGATGACCATTGAGGTCCATAAATTGTGCCCCTGCCCTAACTGAGCCACTGCTTGTGAGTTTTTATATGGCTGTTGTGATTGATGCCTACAATCTACTGTGGTTACACCGGTGGGATGGAAGGGAATGTGAGTGAATAAGCTTTGTCTCTCCACTGACTTCACTGATATTGTAATTTATACAATCTGTATTGCCTTCTGTTGAAGGTGGGACTGAGGTCTGAGACAGTTCAGGATCCCGGCTTGCCCCCAACATTGCCCATTCTAGCCCGTATGCCCCAGGAGCCACATCATTATTGAAGCTGCAACAGCATAATGTTATGCTGGTGCAGCCATTGTTACCCCAGTACAGAGTCTCTGACACCAGGCTGGTTTGTGGTTTTACTCAGCAACCTATTAAAGCGGCATAACTGGAGCACAGAACTGCATTCTATGTTAACTCCTATTGTAATGAGTGCATTAAAAATACTTAACTATGGCTGGACAATCCCCATGGATTTTAGATCGGATTCTCTTGTGGGGGGTCTCAGAACATGCCTAGCACACTTTCCCCCCTACCTGCCTTCTTCCCAGTGGTCCATCTTTCTAGCCCCTTTACACAAGCCATATGCTTGATCTGAATTCCATTCCAATTGAATGTTTCTGTGCTGCCAGATTGAAGGGATCTAAATCACATGGCCTGAAATTAATTGAAAACGAAGGCTTCCCATTAAAGGCAAATTGTTTAATGAAACAAATTGTTTTAAAAAGCATAGCTTCTGGGCTGAGACCCTGGATAACATGTTTCAGCCCAGAGTGAAATTTTATGCTTGAGTTATAAACCTCTGATAGTGAAGGGTTTAATGGAAATTCACACAGACTATTAATTGTAACAGTGCCAATATATTAGGAAGAACAAGAAAATTAATAAAGCATTTAAACAAAACAAGTTCTGTTTGTTGGAAGCGAAGGATCTGGCACTGTCCTTTTGGCCTCAGCCTCCAGCGGGGGGATTACAAGAGACTCAGTTAGATAGACAGGCACATTATGGGTTTCCTTCCTGTTTTCTCTTCTGTCTCTGTCCCCTTTGATGGAATTTAGGGAGCAATTTCCTCTAAGCTCTACACATATTTCCTCTTTCATACACAAGGAGTATGCTGCTCTTATCTTTGAAAAATGGATGCAGGACCACGCTTCCCTGCCTCCATACCCATCCATAGATAGTTAGCAGCAGGAGTCATTTCATAGAAAACGAGGTGCAGGAGCACATTAGCATAACTCATTAGCATAACTTATTTGCATATGCCACACACCCCAACATCACCAGAAGTGTGTCAGAAGGCAACACCCACCGCTCAGGCTCCACTGGACTGTTTTGGATTGCTAGCTATTGGGGGGGGGATGTGCAGATCTGTCCTGGCAGAGGAGGGAGAGCTTGTACCTAAATAAAACTTGGTCTTAAAGGTGCCACTGGACTGTTTTGGACCGGGAGGAGGGGGGGCTCTGCAGCTTACCTGGCTACTTCTTGCTCTTACTGAGGGCTGCTGGGAGCAGCGGGTGGGACTTGTTGCATGTGCCTGCCCCCTGGGCTCTTTATTGCCGGAGCTCTGCTCCTGTGCGCTCTTGCAGGAAATGACCCCTGGTTAGCAGAGATTCTATCCTGCCTCTCATCTATTTTGCCTAGAATGGAATTCTCTATAATAAGGAATTCTTATTAATTTTTGAATCTGATTAGTGGCTCTGTGCAACATTGTAAGTCTGCTAGCACACTCAGTACCAACACTTTGCCATGTGGTTAGCCTGAAGCACTCTGTTACTTAAGGCAAAGATTCCTGGCTGTACCAAATCAGTGAATCCAACACCATTCTTCTTAGCTATTTCAGTGTATGCACAAATGAGATAGAACATACTAACACAAGCATAATGATTAGTTGTTTCTTGCTACATATGTGTGTGTGTGTGTGTACACGTACACCCTATGTACATGTATATACATGCATCTCCAAAAGAGATCAGGGCCCTGTGGGACCTTTTACAGTTCTGCAGGGCCTGTAAGACAGAGCTCTTCCACCAGGCATTTGGCTAAAGAGCCGCCACTACCAACAATACCACCAACATCATCACTAAAGATCACTAATGACAACTGAGAAAGACCTTTGCCCTGACTCCACCGTTACAGCTTGTGCCGGTTGCATATATATGATAAAGATTGAGAAGCTGAAGAGCAAGGCAGACCAGAGATTATACTAACATAACTGTTGCCACCATTTCTACTAGCACTTTATGATATTGGATTGTTTTTAGATGGTTTTATCTATGCTATAATTGTTCTTTTGTATTATCTTTTGTAAATGTCATGAGCAACGACAACGGCGCTGAGTCCCTGTCTGAGTTGGCATTGCAGCCAGAGGCGCCGGCATTGCCAGAACCAGAAGCCAGACCCTCTGACTCCTCACAAGTCAATAGCTTGCCAGCGCCTGAGCCTGTAAACCCCTCACCTGGTCCTGCAGCAGCCAAGGAGGCACAGGTGCAATCAGGGTGCCTGCCTGACTCACCTCCGCAGGTGGTTCTGCTAAGGGAGCGGCTCTGCAGAGACTTAACCACCCGCCGTTGAGATGCAAGCTGGCAGGGAAGGTGAGCACTGAGTCCTGAGTATTAGCAGGAGTGCCACCGCCACAATGGGAAGCCCGGCCAGAGGCCTATATAACTCCTACTCAGCATTGGGCTCTCGTGGAAGCAACAAGTTGCCTCTGTGTGTGCTTCGCATCCACCTTTGGCTCCTGTCTCTGGCTCGGATTCCTGGCTCCTTGACCCTTGCCTTGGACAACCCCTCTTTCGGACTCCCAGTTTAGCTCTCGCTCTGACTCTCCTGGCAATGACCTCGGACCAGACTTGACTTCTGCCTCTCATCTCAAGCCCAGCCCATAAGCTGCCCTGAGCCTGCTTTGGTGGGGAGGGTGCTTATGAGGGTCTGCGGGATCAACCCTGCAGCCGTGCGGCCAGGGATGAGGCTTGCAGACTGCCTATGGGGATGGCCATGATGGAGACTCAGCGCTGGCCGTGCGGTGGTGTTTGAGGGCTCCTGAAGGCACATCCCAATCACTGGCTCGGCTGGATTTGCAAGCGACTTACAGTTGGCTCCAACCCGGGGCCTTGGTGTCTTGCCTTTTATACGGTTAAGCAGGGGTCATTTCCTGCAGGAGCGCACAGGAGCGGAGCTCCAGCAGTAAAGAGTCCAGGGGGCGGGCACATGCAAGAAGCCCCACCCCTTGCTCCCAGCAGCCCTCAGTCAGAGCAAGAAGCAGTCAGGTAAGTTGCAGAGTTCCCCCAGGCCCAAAACAGTCCAGTGGCACCTTTAAGACCAAGTTTTATTCAGGTACAAGCTCTCCCTCCTCTGCCAGAACAGATCTGCACGTTCCCTCCCCTCCCCCATAGCTAGCAATCCAAAACAGTCCAGTGGCACCTTTAAGACCAAGTTTTATTCAGGCACAAGCTCTCCCTCCTCTGCCAGGACAGATCTGCACGTTCCCCCCACCCCCAATAGCTAGCAATCCAAAACAGTCCAGTGGAGCCTGAGTGGTGGGTGTTGCCTTCTGACACACTTCCGGTGATGTCAGGGGGAGTGGCATATGCAAATAAGTTATGCTAATGAGTTGTGCTAATTAGCTCCTGCACCTCTTTTTCTATGAAATGACCCCTGGTTAAGGATGGGGTCAAAGCGACACCAGGCCTTGACCGAGCTGCTGTTTCATGTTTGCCCTTGCCGTTACTTTAATATGTTAATAAAGTGGCCTTATTTTATCCAACCTTGGTTGTCTGACTCTTTCTTCCGTCTGAGGGGGCAATATTGCCTGTCAGCGGTTTATCTCTTACATTCCACAAATGGAGAAATTGGCTTTGGAATAGTCACGTGCAGGCCAGTTTGGATACTGCTGTTTGTATAAGTCAGCCTGTTTATGTACTGAGCCTTTTCTGACGATCAACATTCAGCTATGAACCTTTTCCTTCTGATATGGTTTGGTCCTGATATTTTGTAATAAAGGTTTACATATGTGACATATTCTTTCAGGTTGAAATAAATATCTTCAGTAGTGTAAAAATATTTCTTATGGTTCTAAAATATCCTTTAGGAATATAATAAGTACATAGAATACACAGAGACACAAGATTGGTTTATTCATATTATTTATTTAGTTTCACCATAGTGGTTTTGTTACAGTTTCAGCCACCTGGAGGTTGCCAGCCCTTGGAACTCCAGATGTGGAATTTGGCTCTAAAATGCTGCTGGGCGGGATGATCTGGATAAGAGCTGCAATGGTGGGCAAGGTTTAACGCTTCCCTCCTACAGCTCTTCTCCCAACAAAGCTGTGTTCGGCCCTAGTGAAGAAAGAGAGAGATGCCCTTATTGTGCCTATCTTTTTTCCTGTTGAGGCTTAAAGCATTCTGGGGTGGAGCATTTCTAATGAGAAACAGCACAGGGTGGGGGAAATTCCTTGTTTCATCCTGTGTTTTTTATATAGTAATACACCAGGGACCTAATTTCGATTAGGGAATCTGTAAAAAACAATAACTTAGATGCAAAGTGGGGGGAGGGAACCCTCCAAAATAAGAATTATAATATGACTTTCATAAAAAGCATTTCTAATAAGAGAAACAGCACAGAGTGGGGAAAATTCCTTGTTTCATCCTGTGTTTTTTATATAGTAATACACCGGGGACCTAGTTTCAATTAGGGAATCTGTTAGAAAACAATAACTTAGATGCAAAGTGGGGGGAGGGAACCCTCCAAAATAAGAATTATAATATGACTTTCATAAATGAACCCAATTATTTCTTGTAACTCATGAGACTGGGAGCATTATTGTTCTAGAGATTGTTCCAATTTTTTTCCACCTCAGGTATTTAACAGATGGTCAATGAAACTGGTTTTATAAAACCTGCAGGTTTTGCAATGGATATATGCATTGGTAATTCTAAATTCAAAACTATATTTAGAATGCTCCTTCAGAGCTCAGTAAGAGACAGTATGATTTTTTTTCCCATTAACATTCTTTATTTCCCAGGTATTTCAGAGACATTTTCCTTCTTTGTTCCCAGTTCATATTGACTTTATTGTAGGGCACAGAAATTAATTTGCTCAGCTGTATATTGCATGAAATA
>NW_015162650.1:30251-31891 GCF_001447785.1 Gekko japonicus
CCGACCTAAGCTTAAAATATTTATAATTAAACTTATTACTATTTCAAAAACACAGGACGCAGTGTAAGTAGAAGCCAAAATATCTGGATTTGGAAGGAGGAATATATACATTTTTTAAAAAGAGGTATTAACTGAATACAATTTAGATGTCTACTGGATATGTCTACTGGATATCAGCAAGTTCCCAAGAAGTATTTGCACAGAGCATTTATTCTGTAAACCTCCTTTCGTTCCAGTTGAGTTTATACAACATACTCCTTTGAAGATTCTGAATCTCCACTTTGCCAGTATAATTACCTATTTTGAAGGGTTACATCTTCCAAAGCTCAAATATACTTTTTTATTTATCTACCTTGCATATACCCTGCCTTTTCCCCTAATGGAGTCCCAAAGCTGCTCTCATTGTTTTCCTCTCCATTATATCCTCACAATAATCCTGTGAGGCTGGTTTGGCTGAGAGTGTGTGATTGGCCTGAGGTCATCCAGCAAGCTTCCATGGCAATGTGGGAATTTGAACTTGATTCTTCCAAAGCCTAAACTGCAACTCTAACCTCCACACTACACTGGTGTCTTTTATTGAGCTGTAGAGGAACTCCATCGGTTCCTTGCCATATGGAATTACATGAGGAAGAGTAAGAAAATGATTGCTTCAGCACAAGTTCTCATGAGAGAATATTATACCATAATACCCCTGCACTATAGGCTCTGGACCCTGTTTTGTGGGTGTGGCTTCTTACATTTCAAATTTGGGATTTAAACTGAACTTGCAATGCAAACAAGGATAAGATATTTATTTTTATTTATTTATTTATTATGAGAGAATATTATACCATAATACCCCTGCACTATAGGCTCTGGACCCTGTTTTGTGGGTGTGGCTTCTTACATTTCAAATTTGGGATTTAAACTGAACTTGCAATGCAAACAAGGATAAGATATTTATTTTTATTTTATTTTTTCAACAAAATTTAAATCAGGAAACTCCTATACAGGTGGTCTGGGACACATATAAAGTGGTGATGAGAGGAATTCTCATCTCACAAAATGCAAGGCAAAAGAGAGAGAATTTTAAAAATATTGGAATCTGAAAAAACTTCAACAGAAATCCTTCGAAGGGGCAAATAAACCGGGGAAGTATTTGGCTTGGCAACTGAAAAACAGAAAAGAAAGAAGATTAATTTCTAAAATTGTGGAACAAGGAAAAAAATTCGTTGACCCTAATGGAATAAAAAGAAGCTTCTTTAAATACTATGCAAAACTCTTCCAAAAGACAAAAGTTGAGGTGATTCTGAGATCCCGACTGCAGTGCTCTCTGGGATATATGTGGGGAAAGGCGGTCCCTCAGGTATGTCAGACCCTGGCCATATAAAGCTTTAAAGGTAAGTACCAGCACCTTGAAGCAAATTTGGTATGCTATTGGCAGCCAGTGCAGTGCTTTCAGCACAGGCTGGATGTGCTCCATCTAGGGAGACCCATCAACAGCCTAGCCACGGCATTCTGCACTAGTTGCAGCTTCCAGATTTGCACCAAGGGCAGCCGCATGTAGAGAGTGTTACAGTAGTCTAGTCTTGAGGTGATCACTGTGGCCAGATCGTCATAGTCGAGGAAGGGAACCAACTGCCTAATCAGCCGAAGATGAC
>NW_015162650.1:32224-32436 GCF_001447785.1 Gekko japonicus
CGCCCCGATCCAGGTGCCTCCGTAGGTCATCAGTAAGAGCGACCAGTGCCATCTTCGTCCTGTGTCCTGGGCGAAAGCTGGACTGGAAGGGATCTAACATGGAAGTGTCATCCATAAAGCCCTCTAAGTGTATCGCCACTGCCCTCTCAATTAATTTGCCCAAATAGGGCAAATTGGAAACCAGCCAATAGTTTGCCAATTCGGCCGGGTCC
>NW_015162650.1:33949-40420 GCF_001447785.1 Gekko japonicus
AGGTATGTCAGAACCCTGGCCATATAGGGCTTTAAAGGTAAGTCCCAGCACCTTGAAGCAAATTCGGTATGCTATTGGCAGCCAGTGCAGTGCTTTCAGCACAGGCTGGATGTGCTCCCATCTAGGAAGACCCATCAACAGCCTGGCCATGGCATTCTGCACTAGTTGCAGCTTCCAGATTTGCACCAAGGGCAGCCACATGTAGAGAGTGTTACAGTAGTCTAGTCTCGAGGTGATCACTGTGGCCAGATCATCACAGTCGAGGAAGGGAACCAACTGCCTAATCAGCCAAAGATGACCCACACACAGAACCTCCGTCTTTGCCGGATTCAGCTTCAACCGACTCAGTCTAATCCAACCAGCCACGGCTTGTAATGCCCGGTCCAGATCTTCCAGTCTGGAGTCCCACTGGCCACCCAACATCAGATAGAGCTGGGTATTATCAGTGTACTGGTGACAACCCAGCCCATACCTCCGGGCAATCTGGGCAAGGGGGTGCATATAGATGTTAAATAGCATCGGGGACAGCACTGCCCCTTGAGGCACTTCGCATTCCAGTGGGTGCCTCCTGGACTGCTGTTCCCCTGGTGCCATTCTTTGTCCCCGACCTTGAAGAAAGGAAGCAAGTCATTGTAAGGTGAGCCCCTGAATTCTCATGTTGGCAAGGTGGTGGGTCAGCAGCCAATGGTCAACCATGTTGAACACAACTGACAGGTCCAACAAAAACAGCACTGCCACACCGCCCCGATCCAGGTGCCTCCGGAGGTCATCAGTAAGAGCAACCAGTGCCGTCTCCGTCCTGTGTCCCAGGTGAAAGCTGGACTGGAAGGGATCTAACATGGAAGTGTCATCCATAAAGCCCTGTAACTGTATCGCCACTGCCCTCTCAATTAATTTGCCCAAATAGGGCAAATTGGAAACCGGCCAATAGTTTGGCAATTTGGCCGGGTCCAGAGATGGTTTTTTAGGAGGGGGCGGACCATCCCTTCCTTGAGCACCTCTGGAAACAGCCTCTCAAGGAGGGACTTGTTGATAAATTCCCTTGGGGGCCTCGAAACCCTTCGTGGCCAGCTTTAATAAGCCAGGAAGGGCATGGATCAAGGCTGCATGTGGTTGGACATACTGTTAAGAGCAATTTGTCAACTTCCTCCAGGCCGAGTGGGCTGAAATGATCCAAAACCAAAATTGAAGACGTGCTTGGAGCCTCGAGCTCACTCACTGTTTCAACTGTGGTGGGGAGGCTGCGGCGCGGCTGAGCGAATTAGCTCGCAAATGCCTCACAGCCAATATCCAATTCCCTAACATTTGGTCTGCCTTGTGGCAAAGCTGTTATAGACCGAATTATTCTAAACAATTGGGCTGGGCATGAGCTCGCAGATGCAATTGTAGCTGCATAGAACTCTCTCTTTACAGCTTTGACTGCCATCTCATAGGACCTCATAAGCATCCTATAAGATGCTCTTGTAGCTTCGTCTCAAACACGATGACGCCATCTCTCTAGCTGTCTCAGCTCTCGCTTCATAAGTCACAACTCCTGGGTAAACCAAGGAGCAAGCCTAGAGCAAGATCGCAGAGGGCACCGGGGAGTGATCTCGTTGATGGCTGCAGAGAATCGGCTATACCAGTCTTCTACAAGCTCATCCAACGATCCGCCAGGGGGTATTGGATCCCATAGAGCCAACTGGAGCCACACTGGGTCCATCTGGCTCAGTGGGTGAGCTAAAATATGCTCACTGCCTAAACAGGGTCGGGGCAGAACATTCAGGCAGGCCCTCAGGGCATGGTGGTCTAACCATGGGACTGCCAAAGCAGTAACCCGGTCCACTGTTACCCCTGCCGCAAAGATCAAATCGAGTGTGTGCCCAGCTCGTTGAGTAGGGGTTGTTACATATTAAGAGAGTCCTAGTGTCGCCATGGACGACACCAGGTCCACTGCCTGAATAGAGGCCGCATCATCAGCATGGACATTTAAATCACCCAGGACTATCAGTCTAGGGTGTTCCAATGCCCAGCCTAATATGGCCTCCATCACAGACGGTGGAGGGTGTGTTAGGCAGGCGGTACACCAGCCAAAGCACCAAACTCTCCCCGGCCTCCCACACCAGGCTGGCACACTCAATGCCCATGATCTTTGGTGATGGGAGTGCCCTGAAGGAGTAAGCCTCCCGTATGAATAGAGCCATCCTCCCCCCCCACCCCCTAGTCCGTGATAGATCTTAACGTAGTGCTGGACCTTTTTGAAGCTCTAAGACAGGCCGCCCAAAAGTGCATGAAACAACATGCAAAGATTAAAAAGAGGAGGGCCAGTGTGGTTGAGACGGTACATAGCAAGAGAAATGGATTCCAAGAACAAATGTCTGTGAGTTTAGCCAGTAGTTAACGAAGAGCTCCCTTCAAATGCTTCTAACAACAAGAAGCAGGAAAAACAGTAGCTACACAACAAGGTTCAAAATAGCCTAGTTCTAAAATGCAATTCTTTCTTATTGGATACTAGCCAATATGGTCTTGAAAGTACTGCTTAAAACTTGGCAATAGAATCTTCTTTTCAGGGTCTGAGACAAGGGTAGGTTTTTAATATAAAAAAATCAAAGCTGGCTGAGATTCTGCTGTGCCCTTCAAATGCCAATTTAAAACATATAAAAAGTTCTCGCTTCTGTGAAAGAGTTAGTGAAAATGAAGTCCACACAACCTGAAAAGCCTGGTTGGGCACCTCTCTCTCAAAGATATTTACATTACAAACCCCCACTGGTTTCAGCAGCACTGATTTAATATAACCATGCTTTAAGAGTCCATCCTCAAAAAGTCTTATGTTTCTTTAATAACTAGGAGATCTATTAGGACACAGAACCTGCTTCATCAAATACATGAATTGCTAATAAGCTTAGTGCGTCTGTCTTGGCTCCTATAACTTCCCTGCAAGCACAGCACTATTCTCCTTTGCAGAAGTGGTGTTCCATTGGAGAGCAGGTTCCTCTGGTTCTAAGCACTTGCTGTGTGAGCAGAAAGTGCTTAGTTCCAGGGGAAACATGCTTTGCCCCCCCAGTCGGAATAAAGAGACAGACACCAATAGGGATTTAACAAGGGCCACTTTATTAATTATTTAGTAACAACAAATACTAGCGAGGAGTTACCAGAAATGTACTGAGGAATATGACAGGTGTCAAACTCCTGACCACCTTCATTTCCTTCTGGGCGATGCAGATCTCACGCCACTGAAGGTAGCTTTCGACCAGCAGTGTGGCATGTTCAAGAGAACCCCTGACCCACCACCTCAGAAGCCACAAAGGCCCGCTAAGGTAGGCCGAGCCAGAGTGTTCCATGAAAGATCACCCCTTCCCGGCCTTGAGCCGCAAAGGCCTGAAAGTCATCCCTGGAGGACCCTTTATTTCCTTTATAACAATGCCACGGTGCTCACCATTTCCATCCTGATCACGCTATTCCGCCAAACTTAAAGTGACCATACTATTTAATAACCCAGCCCCCCCCCCGAAGCCAATAAACCAACACCACCATCGTCAGTGCAAGGTAGGCAAAAACACCCCCATCCATAGGCCAAACCGGTGGAGGCGAAAAATTCCTACCTGGCTCCATAAAAAGGCAGCCGGTCCGACCTGCACTAAAATAGGGTGGGGGGGGGGGCCCAGCTCGCAGACGGACTGGTAAGGCAGGGGGCAGGAGCCAAGCCTAAACAGGCTGGCTCTGCCCCCTATAGGTCTCTCTCTTCTTCATGCCTCTCGCGGAGGCAAATCAGCCCTCGCATTCTAATGGAGCATCACCTCCACAAAGAAGGACAGCACTGCACAAGCAGAGAGATGGTATTAGATCCAAGTCATTCTGTGCCAAGCTCAAATGTACACAAGCTAAGCACAGTAACCATTGCCGCCATTGGTAAAAGATGACAACACGATCTTCCTAGACTTCTTAAGCCTAAGCTAACAACTGCTATGCGATAGGAATCTATTGGCCTTGCTTAATCATATTGAGTTAGTGTTTAATATGTGAATATGTTCTATTTCCAGTTTCAGTGGTCTCCCTTTGATAGTCTTCTGTTACAAACAGAACGGTAACAAAAGATCAGATCAGCAGCAGAGGATTGTAATCTTGAAGAGTCTTCTATATGATGTATACCTGAAGACACTGTGGACAATTTGTGCAGTCCACACTTTGTCTCATACCTTGTTACATTTAGTGTTTTACTTTTCATTCTTCTTAGGGTGAAAGTTAGTACCTCATCTCTCAGGCAGTGTCCAAGTACTGGCAGAAGGGGGAAACAGGCTCTGGAGGTCCTGTTCAAAACTGCAAGCCTATTATCATATGTCTATTTATGTCATTTCAAAAATAGACACCAGGGGAACCCATAAGAAATTTGTGAGGAAATTCCCCTATTGGTCCCTACTTTCTCCCCCAGTTTCTGACATTTTTTAATCCCTTGCTTTTTTCAGGATTCAGATTTTTCTGCAATCCCTGGGGGATCTCCTGGAGTTTGCAGAAAAATCTTCCTTCTCTTTACATGCCCCCAGAGTATGGATTGTTGAACTGCATTTTGGTGCCATGTTCAGAATTAGATAGATTTTTACTCAAGTATTAACACGATGAAATCATAAGTTTGTACCAAATGCAAACAAGTGACACTTGTGCCCCGTGTATAATAACTAGCCATCATCCAGGGTTCCTAGTACTAGTATGAACAGACATCCTTTACTGTCCTTTATTCTACCCTGACACTATGTTCATTACTGGGATTTTTGCTTTCTCCAACTATTTCCACTGATATTTCATTTCTTTTCGCAAACCAAGAACGTTGTCATCAGAGCCGGGGTCGAGGAGCCAAGAGTTCTTTCTCCTGATATTACACAGACCTACTTCCATTCCATTATTTTGTATTGGTTATGGGGCAGTGGTGTTTGAAAGGATAGAAGGTTTTGTATCTGTAGTCAGATTCCTTTAAGTTGCCTTGCTCGAAAAAGGAGTTCATGATCTTGCAAGGAAGCAATCAACCATGGACAGGAAATGTGCAGAGAAATGCAGAGGAAAACTGTCAAGACGAAACAAACAGGAAGAATGGTTCTTCAGAGAGGTTGGTGCAGAACATACACCAAATATCAGTGGGAATGTCTCTTTTTTAAGTGTCTCATACTACACCCTCAGTCAGAATTAGAGGACTCCTGAAATGATTCAGACAATGACTGAGTAAATAATGTGGCTTAAATCTTTTTGCTTATAAGAGCTTCACTTTGTGACTGATTAGACCATTATATGGCCACACAGAGCATATGTGCTGGCCTATGAGCTGCAATGTCAAGATATTTAAAGACAATATGGAATCAAAATAAGAGGATTTCTTTGTGGTGTATCCAAACCTATCTTTGTTGTTGTTCAGTCGCACAGTCGAGTCCGACTCTTCGCGACCCCAAGGACCAGATGACCCCAGGCCTTCCTGTCTTCCGCCGTCCTCTGAAGTTTGCTCAACTTCATGTTCGTTGCATCTATGACACTGTCTAACCATCTAATCCTTTGCCGTCCCCGTCTTCTTTGGCCTTCAATCTTTCCCAGCATCAGGGTCTTCTCCAGTGAGTGCTCCCTTCTACAATGCAATAATCAGAAACCTGCATAGTTTCTACATCATCTGTGTCAAATTTCCCTCCTTTGGTCCAAATAAAGTTATCCATTAAGGCCATGAATTTAATACAACCATGGCTGGATTGTGGCCATTATTCATGAGAGTCAAAGCAGAAATTTGGGTCTTTTAGTAATAGGTCAACCAAGTTCACATAGAGCTAGTCTGCAATCTGTTAACAAAAGCTACGTATTAAAGGATGAGTATCTGGAAAAACTGGAACACTAAATTGGTACAATATCACCTTTGATCTATTCTCAGGACACCCTTTTTCTTTTATGATAATGACTATAAGGGGCTGAACTATTTTAAACAATATATTTTTAATGTTTAATTATTTTCTCAAGAAAAAAAGGTGGGATACAGAAGGGAAGAAGGGGAGGGGGAAAATATAGATTCATCAGGTTTGTTAAGAATTATGAATTGTTACATACAACAACTAAAGTCAGATGTATTACCGAATGTATTACATAATTCAAATATAGAAACAAATAATAAAGCATCAATATTACAGAATTTTGGGAAAAAATGTTCTCTGGAACATCAACATTAATTTATACATTTGATCACTATTTCAGCAGTTTTAGAGCTCACCTCATCTTCCCTTAGTCCAATTAAACATGTAGTACTAGAGATATGAAATAGCACTAAGGGTTTGGTCTCTAGAATGTGAGTTCTAATCTTGGTGCTAGTTCAATTGTTATGAAAGAATTAAAACTATTTTTAAATAATTAATCACTCTAGCTGAAGATGCAATCCTAAAATCACTTTCATGGGAATAAACCATGTTCAACAGAATGAGACCTATGTCTGAGTTTTCCTGCTTGAGAATCTCTCCCTTATATATAAAGGCA
>NW_015162651.1:0-11234 GCF_001447785.1 Gekko japonicus
GAATGAGAGACCATAATGTGGAATGACAGCTCAGGGTCTAGCAGGAGTGTTCTATGACTTGAATGGGAGACCATGGAGTGGAATGAGAGCCCCAGGGTGTACCAGGAGGGTTCAGGGGCTGGAATGACAGGTACCATAGTGGAATGAAAGTCCCAGGGTGGAACAAGAATGTTCAGGGACTGGATGTCAGCAAGCTGCCTCTAATGTATGTATAAGCTATCCCCCCCCCCGTCGCATAACCTTGTTTCCTTGGTAACGGTAGGCTCTTGTACGCATGTCTGCCCTCACTCTCCTGAGCTCGTCTCCTCCATCGCATTCCTTTCTGTATACGCTAGTTTTGCTTTGATGACAACTTATCTACTGAAGGCCACAGGTGGTGTGCGGACGGAGGCTTTTGCTTAGTCTATAATGAACATGTAGTGTGGGAATAGTGTAATTGTTTAACTGACCAAAACCGTTGCTTCTCAGGGTTTGGGCGCGCTGAGCTCCTTCTAGGCAGGAGCGGGAATCATAGCTATTGGCTATTGAGAGCCAGTTTGGTGTAGTGGTTAAGTGTGTGGACTCTAATCTGGGAGAACCAGGTTCGATTCCCCACTCCTCCACTTGCACCTGGCTGGATGACCTTGGGCAAGCCATAGTTCTGTCAGAGCTGTTCTGGGAAAAAGAGCAGTTTTCTGTCAGAGCTCTCTCAGCCCCGCCTGCCTCACAGGATGTCTCTTGTGGGGAGGGGAAGGGGAAGGAGTTTGTAAGCCGCTCTGAGACTCCCTTTGGGTAGTGAAGGGCGGGGTATAAATCCAATCTCTTCTTCTTCTTCTTCTTCTTCTAGTGTTATTATGAACTTGCTTTAACCTACCTGTCAAACGCTCATCTAGTTATTCTGAACAGAGAATCTGTTCTAAGTACTTCATGGCTTCAATAAAGTAAAACCTTCCTGCAAGTGTGTACTTCATTACCTGCTGTGGGGTCTGACACTGGAATGAGAGACCACAGAGTGGAATGACAGCCCCAAGGTGGAGGACGAGTGTTCTGGGACTGGGATGATAGGCCACAGAGTATAATGACAGCCCCAGGGTGTAGCAGGAGTGTTCTGGGAGGACAGGCCACGGAGTGTAATGATAGCCCCAGAGTGTAGCAGGAATTTTATGGGACTGCGATGAGAGGCCACGAAGTGGAATGATAGCCCCAGGGAGTATCAGGAGCCCCAGGGAGTACCAGGAGCCCCAGGGAGTACCAGGAATGTTCAGAGACTGGTATGAGAGACAACGGAGTGGAGTGGAAATGGAGCATCTTGTATACTGTATAGATTTGTATAGATTTGAAGCACCAGTTTTATTGTATATGTAAAATTGTTTTATTATTTTAAACACTGTTGTTAGCCGCCCTGAGCCATTGGGTAGGGCGGGATAGAAATTGCAAAAATAAATAAATTAAATAATAAATAATGACAGCCCCAGGGTGTAGCACAAGTGTTCTATGACTTGAATGTGAGACCACGGAGTGAAATGACAGCCCCAGGGTGTACCAGGAGTGTTCAGGGACTGGAATGAGAGACCATGATGTGGAATGACAGCTCCAGGGTGTAGCAGGAGTGTTCTGTGACTTGAATGGGAGACCATGGAGTGGAATGAGAGCCCCAGGGTGTACCAAGAAGGGTTGAGGGACTGGAATGACAGGTACTAGAGTGGAATGACAGCCCCAGAGTGTAGCAGCAATGTTCTGGGACTGCGATGAGAGGCCATGCAGTGGATTGAAAGCCCTAGAGTGTAGCAGGAGTGTTCTGGGACTGGGATGACAGGCCACAGAGTGGAATGACAGTGTCAGCAAGCTGCCAATGTGTTTCCCTGTACTCTGTGTATGCTCTGATGTTTCACTATGCTCTGTGTATATTCTTATGTATCCTTGTTCTTTGGGTATGCGCTTGTTTGCTTTCACTTTCCCATGTATGCCTGTTTATACGCTTAATTGCCTAGTTGCTGGAACGTCCGTATCTCTCAAGGCCGCAGGTGGTTGCTGGCATGTAGTAGTTTGGGTGATCTCATGGCATTATCCATGAGAAGCAGTATGTTATGAGTAAGTAGGAGTGTTGCTTCCCAGGCTCAATGGCGCACGCGGGAAGTCCCGCAATTGGGCCTCAGCTTTTTGAATTTCCTATAATCTATTGGGATCCGTGCTTATGCCTCATTCTGAACAGTGATCCTGTTATGCATCCATTGCTTCAAATAAAGAAACCTCTTTTCTGCAAGTGTGTTCTTTGTTGATGCGATGGGAGTCTGACAGACAGCCCCAGGGAGTACCAAGAGTGTTCAGGTACTGGAATGACAGGTCCCAGATTGGAATGAAAGCCCCAAGGAGGAGGAAGAGTGTTCTGGGACTGGAATGAGAGACCACAGAGTGGAATGGAAACCCTTGGAGGTAGCAGGAGTGTTCTGGGACTGGAATGAGAAATCACAGAGTGCAATGACAGTCCCTGAGGGTAGAAGGAGTGTTTTGGGACTGGAATGGGAGACCACAGAGTGCAATGAAAACCCCTGGGGGTAGCAGGAGTGTTTAGGGACTAGAATGAGAGACCACAGAGTGGAATGACAGCCCCATAGTGTAGAAGGAGTATTCAGGGACTGGGATAAAAGGCCACAGAGTGGAATGACAGCCTCTGGGGGTAGCAGGACTGTTCAGGGACTAGCATGAGAGACCACGGAGTGGAATGAGAGACTGTGGGGGTAGTAGGAATGTTCTAGGACTTGGGTGAGAGGCCCCAGAGTGGAACGACAGCCCCTGGGGGTAGCAGGAGTGTTTAGGGACTAGAATGAGAGACCACAGAGTGGAATGACAGCCCCTGGAGGTAGCAGGAGTGTTCAGGGATGAGAATGAGAGACCACAGAGTGGAATGACAGCCCCTGAGGGTAGCAGGACTGTTCAGGGACTAGCATGAGAGACCACGGAGTGGAATGAGAGACTGTGGGGGTAGTAGGAATGTTCTAGGACTTGGGTGAGAGGCCCCAGAGTGGAACGACAGCCCCTGGGGGTAGCAGAAGTGTTCAGGGACTAGAATGAGAGACCATGGAGTGGAATGAAACCCCCTGGGGGTAGCAGGAATCTTCTGGGACTGGAATAAGAGACCACGAAGTGGAATGACAGCCCTTGGGGGTAGGAGGAGTGTACTGGGAGTGGGATGAATGCCCACAGAGTGGAATGACTATTTCTGGGGGTAGCAGGATTGTTCTGGGACTGGGATGAGAGACCCCTGAGTGGAATGACAGCCCCTGGGGGTAGCAGGAGTTTTTAGGGGCTAGAATGAGAGATCACGGAGTGGAATGAGAGACCGTGAGGGTAGTAAGACTGTTCTGGGGTGTGGATGACAGCCCCCAGAGTGGAATGACAGCCCCCAGAGTGGAATGACAGTCCCCAGAGTGGAATGACAGCCCCTGGGGGTAGCAGACGTTTTCAGGGACTAGAATGAGAGACCACGAAGTGGAATGAAAGCCCCAGTGTGTAGAAGGAGTGTTCAGGGACTGGAATGAGAGTCCACGGAATGGAATGACAGCCCCTGGCAGTAGTAGGAGTGTTCTTGGACTGGTATGAGAGGCCCCAGAGTGGAATCACAGCCCCAGAGTGTAGCAGGAGTGTTCTGGGACTGGGATGACAGGCCATGGAGTATAATGACAGCCCCAGGGTATAGGAGGAGTGTTCAGGGACTGGAATGAGAGACCATGGAGTAGAATGACAGCCTGTTGGGGTAGTAGGAGTCTTCTGTGACTGTGATGACAGGCACCAGAGAGGAATGACAGCCCCAGAGTGTAGCAGGAGTATTCAGGGATTGGAATGAGTGACCATGGAATGGACAGAAAGCCCCTGGGTGTAGCAGGAGTGTTCTGGGACTGGGATGACAGGCCATGGAGTATAATGACAGCCCCAGGGTGTATCAGGAGTGTTATGTGACTGGGGTGACATACATGGAGTGGTATTACAGTCCCCGGAGGTAGCAGGAGTGTTCATAAACTGGAATGAGACACCACATAATGGAATGAGAGCCACTGGCTGGAGCAGGAGTGTTCAGGGACTGGAATGAGAGACCACTGAGTGGAATGAGAGCTCCAGGGTTTAGCAGGAGTATTCAGGGCCCATCATCGCAGTCTCAGAACACCCCTGCTTTCCCCAAGGACTGTCATTCCACTCCCTGGCCTGTCATCACAGTCACAGAACACTCCTGCTTAATCCTGGTGATATCATTACACTCTGGGGCCTCTCATCCCAGTCCCAGAACACTCCTGCTACACCCAGTGCCTGTCATTCCACTTTGTGGTCTCTCATCCCATTCCTAGAACACTCCTGCTCCACCCAGGGGCTGTCATTCCTCTCCGTGGCCTGTCATCCCTATCGCAATAAACTCCTGCTACACCCGGGTGATGTCATTCCACTCTGTGGCCTCTCATCCCAGTCCCAGAACACTCCTGCTCCACCCTGGGGCTGTCATTCCACTTTGTGGTTTCTTTTTCCAGTTTTTGAACACTCCTGATGCACACCCAGGCTCTCATTGCATTCCATGGCCTTTCATCCCAATCCCAGGACACTGCTTCTCCACCTTGGGGCTGTCATTCCACTCGTTCGGTTTTCATCCCAGTCCCAGAACACTTCTGCTACACCCTCAGGCTTTCATTCCACTCTGTGGCCTAATAATCCCAGACACTTCTGGTACACCCTCAGGCTTTCATTCCACTCTGTGGCCTATAATCCCAGACCAAGAACACTCCTGCTACACCCTGCGGCTGTCATTCTACTCGGTGGCCTTTCATCTGAGTCCCAGAACACTCCTGTTTCACTCCGGGTCCTTCATTCCACTCCGAGGCCTCTCACTTCAGTCCCTGAGCACTCCTGGTACACCCTGGGGCTGTTTTCGCACTCCATGGTCTCTTATTCCATTCCCAGAACACTCCTGTTTCACTCCGGGTCCTTCATTCCACTCCGAGGCCTCTCACTTCAGTCCCTGAGCACTCCTGGTACACCCTGGGGCTCTCATTCCACTCTGTGGTCTCTCATTCCAGTCCTAGAACACTCCTGCTGCACCCTGGGGCTATCATTCCACTCCGTCTCCTGTCATCTATGTCCCAGAACAGTCCTGCTACACCCTGGGGCCTTCATTCCATTGGTGGTCTCTCATTCCAGTCACAGAACACTCCTGCTAAATCGTGGTGCTTTCATTACACTCCGTGGCCTGTCATCCCAGAACACTCCTGCTCCACTTTGGGGCTGTCATTCCACTTCTTTGTGTCCCATTGCAGTCCCTGAACACTTCTGTTCCACTCTGGGGCTTTCCTTCCACTCCGAGATTGCTCATTCCAGTCCCTGAGCACCCCTGGTAAACCCTAGGGCTCTCATTCCACTCCGTGGTCTCTCATTCCAGTCCCTGAACACTCCTGTTCCAGCCTGGGTCTTTCAGTTCCCTCTGGGACCTGTCATCCTAGTCCCAGAACACCCCTGCTACCTCCAGGGACTATCATTTCACTCCGTGGTGTCTCATCCCAGCCACAGAACACTCCTGCTACCCCAAGGGTCTATCATTCCATTCTATGGTCTGTAATTCCAGTCCCAGAACATTCCTACTTCCCCCAGTGGCTGTCATTCCAATCTGTGGCCTGTCCTCTTAGTCCCAGTACACTCCTCCTACACCCTGGGGATGTCATTCCACTCCGTCACCTATTATCCCAGACCCAGAACACTCCTGCTACTCCCTGCAGCTTTCATTCCATTCCTTTGCCTGTCATCCCAGTCCCAGAACCCTTCTGCTCCACCCTGGGGCTGTCATTCCACTTCGTGGTCTCTCATTCCATCCTTGAACACTCCTGCTGCACTCCGCAGCTCTCACTGCACTCCATGGCCTGTCATTCCAATCCCAGGACACTGCTGCTCAATTTTGGAATGTCATTCCACTCTAGGCCATGTCATCCCAATCCCAGAACACTCCTGCTCCACCCTGGGGCTGTCATTCCACTCCGTGGTCTCTCATGCCAGTCCAAGAACACTCCTGCTACACCCTGGGGCTGTCATTCCACCCTAGGGCTTGTCATTCCAGCCCCAGAACTCTCCTGGTACACCCTGGGACTGTCATTCCACTCCGTGGCCTGTCATCGATGTCCCAGAACACTCCTGCTATATGCAGGGGCTGTCATTCCATCCGTGGTCTCCCATTCCAGTCACAGAACACTCCTGCTACACCCTGGGGCTGTCATCCCATCCATGTCTCTCATTCCAGTCACAGAACACTACTGCTAAACCCTGGGGCTTTTATTCCACTCTGTGGTCTCTCATTACAGCCACAGAACACTCCCGCTACACCCTGGGGCTTTCGTTCCACTTCGTGGCCTGTCATTCTAGTCCCAGAACACTTCTGCTCCACTCTGGGGCTGTCATTCCACTCCGTGGTCTCTCATTCCATCCACAGAGTAGTATATTTTGGCCCAGAGACCCTAATGGAAAATCCATTTTGCATTTTTATTGCAACTCTACTTGTACTGTTATGTATTTCAATGGAGCCCAGGGAAGTCAATTGGCATTCTTGTTTCCCATTATCTCCAATGGGCCTTTAAGCATCTCACATTGTTTCCAATGGGAAATCCTGTCCTTCCTCTTAGTACATCCCTTACATGAATACTCCTTTCCCTCCTTTTCCTACACAACACCCCTATGAGGTAGGTTAGGCTGAAAGTATGTGACTGGTCCAAAATCACACAGTGAGCTTCAACAGCAAGATGAAAATTCAACCTTGAGTCTCCCAGGCCATACTCTATCCTTTCCTCTCCTTTTGTATCCTTAGAAGCTCATTGATTCAGGAAACTTGAGCAGCAGAAGACACTTATTTTTTAGATAATTTCCATGTTTCGAGGTGGAACCTTCTAAGCAGATTCCATAATTCTAAAACTGTAAAAAGTATACAATAAATGATGTATAATATCATGAAACCCAGTACAAAAAAACCTCTGGGTGCCAAAGGTCATCAAGTACTCACCAACCAACAATGTCAAAGGTTCTCACCAACCAACAATGTCAAAAGCAAAACTCCTTAATTTCAAATATGTAACAAATATATAATTATGACATATCTCATATGGTTGTGCTAAAAAAGAAGAAGAAGCCTACAGATGCCATAAGCCTCACGATACTCTCTCACAGTATCAGTATTTCCCTTAAGGTCCACAAAATATATAAATTGGGTTGTTGTTGTTCAGTCGCACAGTTGAGTCCAACTCTTCGCGACCCCATGGACCAGCTCCCGCCAGGCCCTCCTGTCTTCCGCTGTCCTCTGAAGTTGGCTCAATGTCATGTTCGTTGCGTCGCTGACACTGTCCAACCATCTCATCCTTTGCCGTCCCCGTCTTCTTTGACCTTCAATCTTTCCCAGCATCAGGGTCTTCTCCAGTGAGTGCTCCCTTCTCATTTGGTGGCTACAGCTCTGCAATCTTTATGTCTCAAAATGCCTTCACAAAAGGGCTTGTCACACAATGTACATACATCCACAAACACAGCAAAACACATATATCACTCTCGATGTTCCACGTGTAAATTGATATAATTGTTGAGTATATCCATTTATTTCTATGGTGTCTGTCCTCCATGCCATTTTACAGACAGAACAAAGATCCACAAGGATGGTGTCCTTTCACGAATAGAGCTCTTGCTAGGATTAAGGAAGTCAGATTTTGTCAAAATATTTCTCAATGTTTTTGTTCCTCGTAAACCTAGATGTGGTTTATCTTTACAAGCTGGTGAATGTTCAATAAGATGCCAGTGTTTATAAATAATGTTCTTAATCTGATTAAGAATCAGAGGAATCACACCTCGGCACTGAAGACTCCCTGTGAAGTCTGTGATGATGCGCATACTGGTAAGGGGGGGGCAGCGGCAGGGAGTCAGGATGGAAAGAGAGTGTGGCCTGTCTCAGCCCATTAGAGCTGGACTCTTCCTTTTAACTCCGCTTCTGTGGCGGAGCAGCACGGGTTGCAGCTATGTCAGATCAAAAAATGCATTTGACCTCAGCCTCAGTGGGCCTTACTCCCAGGACACTAACAATATGGGCGTACAAAGCACCATGGAAAGAAAATTTATTTCACCCCTTTTTATTTATTGAAACGTAGACAATAGAACAAGAATTCAAAGAGTTTAATTTCTTCGACTACGTGGAAGTAAAAAAGGTAGGCTATAGGATAACTTTGTGACCTGGATAGCTATCACTTTTCTGATGTCAAACAACACTAACCACACTGAATGATATTTTTGTAGAAGAGACTCTAGAACTTTAAAAGTAATAACTTCTTACTTGTCTAGAATTGTTATCCATGGAAAAGCACTGAAGACAGCTCTCTTTTTGACTTACCTTAGTATGTGACATCTAGTGTTCTATTGTCTACCTGCTCCAAGCTTGTCATGTTATGAGACAGAAGTATCAATGAACAAAGATTTTAGTTTCTATTGCTTTCCATAAAGCATCTTTTACATCTTTGTTCCTCAGGCTGTAGATTAGGGGATTCAGTACAGGGACAATAATAGTGTAGAAAACAGAGATGTACTTGTCTGAGGTAGGGGAGTACCAGGAGCTGGGGCGGGAATAGATGAAGAGGAGAGTTCCCTCATAGATGATGACAGAGGTCAGGTGAGAGGCGCAGGTGGAGAATGTCTTGTGCATTGCTGCTGCAGACCATTTCTTCAAAACAGAAGTGGCAATAAGGATATAGGAGATTATGATAATGACTGAAGACATGATTTCCACAGAACTACCATAGGTGTAGAGTAGGAGTTCATTGAGGGTGGTGTCTGAGCACGAGAGCTTGAGAAGCAGTGGAAGGTCACAGAAAAAGTGGTTGATGACATTAGGTCCACAGAAGGACAGTCTGAAGGCAAAGCAAGTATGGACCAAAGCACTTAATGTACCACCAAGGTAAGAGAGTGCAACCAGCAAGATACAAATTTTGGGAGACATAATTACAGTATAAAGAAGTGGGTTACAGATGGCTACATACCGGTCATATGCCATAGAGGCTAGGATGAAAGACTCAGTGTCAGCAAAAGTGCAAAAGAAGTAGAATTGCAGTCCACAGCCAGTATATGATATTACCTTTTTCTCTGCCAAGAAGTTTACGAGCATCTTTGGGACAATCACTGAGCAGTAGCAGAGATCAACAAAGGACAAATTGCTGAGGAAGAAGTACATTGGGGTGTGGAGTTGAAGGCTAGTTTTTATTAGAACCATCAGCCCTATATTTCCCAGCAGAACCATGCTGTAGAGCATCAGAAATGTCAGAAAGAGGATAATTTGAATGGCTGGGCTGCTAGGAAACCCTAAGAGAACAAAGTGGGTCACCATTGTTTCATTACCAACTAGCATCTCTGCTATTTCCTGGAGGGATGCAGAATTTGGACTGAAGAGAAAGACGTGAGGTTGCAATAAGGCAAAAGCACAGCCAGGTAAAATGACTGTCAAGCAACCACGTATGCAAACATTAGTGTGCAGTACATGATAGAAACAGGTACCTTCGGGAACCCACAGTACACAGCTGGTACAACTAATCACTGAAATATAGCATCCTCTATTAGGCCATTGTTTCTATACGTTTCTTTCATTCTTTCATATTTTTTACACACAAAGTAATGCATGAGCTATTTTCTGTTACTCCCCTTGCAGTGATAGCAGAGTAGAGTGATTGAGAGAGACAAGTGTGCTGTGATTGGTGGATGACAGAGTGTGGGGGGAGTTGTTTTGAAATGAATGTGTCTTGAAATTAGTTATGAAAGTCAGTTAGAGAAAGCAGTTCAGTTGGAGATATTAATTCAGTTAGTGTGTTCAGTCAGTGAGGGTTATCATTCTGTGTAAAGAGTTCAGAATACAAGTCTATAAAAGCTAAAGTTGTGAAGGAGCTATGAGAAGGGTCTGTGAGACTCTAGAGTGGTGAAAGAACCTATAGTGCAAAGAGCTAAGCCAGTGTGACTGCCTGTTAAGAAAGAGATTCCTTTCAGTGGGATCTTAATGTTAAGAAGATTCTGTGTGATACACCAGTTTATTCATCATGTCCTTATTCCCAAACAGTTACAGAGAAACCAGCCTCATATTTTGTTCTTATTTCAATAAATCTTTTGTTCAAGTTTATCCCAGAATTCAGTTCTATCTTTCCTCAGGACCACATGGATCCCTGAAAAGCCCAGACTCTGAGTCACATTATCAGCAGCAAAGGAGAAAAGATTTGGAATTTGTTTAAATTCCTGGTGGCAACCAAATCTACCCTGTTTATGAACACAAGGTATAAATTTAAAGAGAAAACCAGTCCTCCCTAATAAGAGGACGCCACAAACTACCCCGGAGGTAGTTCAGGTCTTGAGGACAATATCTGAGACAGTCGATGTGGACTCTACTTGCTCCTAACCTTAATTTATCTCAGTTATTTCTTCACCTCAAGCTCCAAATAAACCTATTAATGATTGTCTCTCCCAAACAATTTTGTCTCTCCTAGCTAAAATGAGAATTTTAGAAAAATGGCATGTAAAAAAACAGTAGATGGTGAAAAGGCAAAGAGAAAAAATGAGAAAAAACTAAAGTGTTTGTCCCTGTTTGACATTGACAAAAGAGACAGGAATTGGGAAGATCAGTGGCAGAACACATGCTTTCCATGCAGACAGGCCTTGGTTGTATTCATGACATGTTTAGTTGATAGGATCTCTGCCTGGGTCCCTGGAGAGTTAGTAAAGATAGGCTAAAATGTTGTTAGATATATTAACATCCTATAGTGTTTTTATAATGTTTTATTAATATTGTAAGCGACCTTGACTCTGGCAAGGGTGAAAGGTGGCTAATGAATGTTTTAAACAAAGCAGGTTCATATATATAAGAACTTATTTTTAACCTTTTGCTAATTATGTGATGGCTACCTCAATCACAAATTTAATCAGAAGTACATTTCCCTGACTTCTATGTGGCTTAATCTTAGATAAATGTATACAAGATTGAAGTCAGTCAAACTATGAAAATTTTTGCCATGACTAGGGTTCTGGTTGGGTTTTAAAATATGACTATGTCAATTAATTCAAGAGCTGTCAAAGGGCTGTTAGCCAAGATGGGTAATGTATTTTAGATTTGGGACATACAAAGGATTAAAAAACCTTAGGCAGATAATAATACAAAGAAAAAATGTCAGATATTTCTCAGGCTAAAAATACATTATTAAAAGTATGTACCAAATCAACATCTTAATGAA
>NW_015162651.1:11256-15950 GCF_001447785.1 Gekko japonicus
GGAGCAAGGTGAATGCCAAGGAGTGGAAACTGGAAACTAGGAGTGTATAAAAGGTAAAGGATCCCTTGCTCGAAAGCCAGTCAAATCCGACTCTAGGCTCATCTCTGTTTCAAAGCCGAAGAGCCAGCGCTGTCCGAAGACGTTTCTTTTGGTCATGTGGCTGGCATGATTAAACACCAAGGCGCACAGAATGCTGTTTCCTTCCCACCAAAGTGGTACCTATTTATCTACTTGCAATTTCTTGCTTTCGAACTGCTAGTTTGGCAGGAGCTGGAACTAGAGACGGGAGTGTATAGTAGGTGAATATTGTTATCCTGTGTGCTTAAATAGCATTTCCCCTTCTGCTGCTACCTGTTTTATATTTCTGACAGGCAGAATGCATCTCTCCAAAGGTCTGAAGGAAAGAGAACAAAGTTAGTTTCTGCTTCAGTTGGATTGCTACTGCTCCACCCCCTATTCCTTGTGAGATGGCACCCAAAGTCTCCATTTATCTGCCATGCATACCGAAATACCAAACGTTATTCTAAGTTCTCGGTTCACATTGCCATCCTTACTACAGGTGTACCATTATAAACCATTATATACTAGAGGTGCATCATTATAAAGTTCAGTGGGTATAGAAGGGTGTGACTTTTTTAGGATTGCACTTTTAGCATATGAAAATTACACAGTGCACAAATACTGCTACCATTTCTAAAAAGATGGCCAGTTTTGACTTATTAAGGTCTAAATTGTATTACATTGCCCCAAAATGTAAACTCACCTAGAATGCCTTTGGTGCAGTGAACTGTCTTCCCTGAATTCACAAGCTGCTAGTCTGTGGAGGTTATATATAATTTTTTTAACCTTTGGGAATAGTCTCTCAAGAACCACAAGGTCTCGGGAGTACCATCTGATAAGCAATTAAACTCCATTTTTTGTGCATTTTCTATTGTTATTTTCTTTTTTTAAAATATTTTTTATTGAAAATCCAAAAATAATACAAAATACATACTAAAACAACCATTCAAACAGTAACAAGTAAGTTAGCTCAAGATAAATAATACATCACCATTACAAAGGGATAGCTATCAACCGACAGTTTGCAACCATTATAACAGAGAGGAATCATGTTTTACCACAAATTTAAACTATTAATTATATCAAATATGAAATCCTGATGCACCAAATATTCAAGCAAAGGAAGCCAAATAATAGTAAAATTAACAGAAAATTTACAACAGTTCGCTTCATTAATCCTATCTGTAATTCTAGACATCATATAAAGTTTCCATAGCTTGGTGTGCCAGTGTTGTCTCTTTGGGCCTACAGTGTTCTTCCAAGAATAAGCCACTGCGTTTTTAGCCGCTGATAACAATAAAGATATACGTTTAACCGTATCAGAAGACTGAACATTAACTTGCCATCTGTTCAAAAAAATGTGTTCAACATTGTACCTCATAACCAGTTATAAGCTTTATTTGTTGCAAGACATCCTTCCAAAAACTTTGCAGTTTCGGGCACTCCAGCCAGCAATGTATATAATAACCCAGATTGCCACACTTCCTCCAACAAAGAGGAGAGGCTGAAGGCGTTCTGTGCCAGCTTTTGTAGAGTTAAATACCAGAAATTGAGGATTTTAAAAGTCTGCATACTAATTTAAAGTCTGCATACTAATAAGGGAGCGGTGGCGCAGGTAGTAAAATGCCTGCTTTAACAACACTCGAGCAGCCACTATGGCTGTTCAAGACCCACCGCGGTCAAGGTGAGCTCTCGACCCTAGTCCTAGCTCCCGCCCACCCAGCGGTTCGAAAGCAGATGTAATCTTAATGCGAGTAGATGAATGGGTACCTACCTTTAGAAGGGTGGGGGCACCCTCCTCTGATGAGGCGTGTGGAAGGCAACGGAGGCAACGGTGTCGGCGGCAATGGCGGATTACCGGTGGCAGAAGCGACGTGGTGTGGTGTGGCGATGTGATGGCAGCGAGCGGCAACAGAGGAGTGATCCCTGGTGGCCAGCGGCGGAAACAACAGACGGCTGTCGTGCAGCGGAGGCACGCGGTGACGTCATCCACAGGCGTGGCGGAGCCGGAAAGGACGCAGCCGGGGCCGGGGAAGGACGTGCACTGCGTGCCGGACCAAGCGCCAGAAGAAACAGCAAGTCAGCAGACTAGCAGGGTATATCAAATCGAACAAATAAATAAATAAAATAAATAAATAATTTATACTATGTTAGTACTAAAGGGAAAAGACTTCCAAATCTGCTGCCATTCCTCCGCATTTATGAAATGATCGATACCATTTTCAGAGACCATCTTGTTGTATGGAGCACTTTATTTGTCTTTGTTGTGACTTAATAGCTTTTAATGTTTTATATTGTTTTTATGTATGGGCTTGTGCCCCCGTGTAAGCCGCCCTGAGCCCGTTCGTGGGGAGGGCTGGGTAAAAAGGCAATAAATAAATAAATAAAAAATAAAAATACATTCAAAGTAATGTTACAGATAGCATGCCATTTTTTCTGAGAAGAAAGTAGAATAGAGGAGCTGTGGTCCTTTAATAACTTATACAGTTTGGCTATAAGATGTTTTCTAGTATGTTTCACAAAATCATAAAGAGCTTCAAATCCCATCTATGGATTGTTCAATATTGAAGAAAGTTTAATTTTTGCTGCCACATGAGAGACTTGAAAAAATTGAAACCAATTAATAGAAAAGCCAAGCTTCTGCTCAAGTTGAGGTTTAGTCATTATCCTTTCGTTTAAAGTAATATCTTCTAATTTAATATTAGCGTTCTTCCATTTCTGTTGATTTAGTGCTAAAGCATTTGTTTTAAATATTTTTTGGTTAAAAAGTGCATGAAACCTTTAGTTGCTTCCTATACTTTCCCCAGGTATGCAAAAACGTACAAAGAACCAAACTTTCTGAAATATGTTTAGGGCACTCTGAGGCTGATTGCCATATAATATCGTGTATGTCATAAGGATAAGTATAATAAGATTGCAACAAAATCCAATCTGTCTCGTTATGATCATAAAGCATCTTCAGGATATTAGATAAGTAAATTGCTTGATAATAGACCTGTAGGTCTGGGAAGCCCAAACCTCCTTGAGGTTTGCGTCTGATAGTAGCTTTATGTATTCTGTGTCTCTTGTAAGCCCAAAAGAAATCCAAAAGCATCTTTTGCCAAGTAGCTAGTTGTTGTGATGTAATTGTTATTGGGAGAATTCTAAATAAAAAAAGAAATTTAGGTAAGACATATGTCCTAATAATGTTAAGTCGATCATAATAAGTAAGATTCAGTTTATGCCATTTAACAAATTCTCTCTGCAAATTTTCCACCAAGCTAGTATAGTTAACTTTATGTATATCATCTAAATTGAGTGGGATTTTTAATCCTAGGTAAATTAAATAGTCAGTTATCCATTTATAAGGGGCTATTGTTTTGAGAGTCTTCCTAGTGTTGTCTGTTATAAAAATAGGGTAGATATAAGACTTTTTAATATTAATATGTAAACCTGAAATGGCTCCATAGTCTGCCAAAGTTTTTTGGAGTGCCAATTGTGAAATTGATGGATTAGCACAAAGTAATAAGATATCATCTGCAAATAGTGAAATTTTAAAAGTCTTGTTGGCTACTTGGATTCCAAAAATTTCTGGGTGTTGTCTAATTCTGGTAGCCAAAGGTTCTATTATTAACACAAAAAGTTGGGGCGATAAAGGGCACGATGCAATACCTTATGCCACGATGTTATACAAAAGTATCAGAATTCATACCATTTAACCTAATATGTGCTGTGGGTTGGTCATAGATTGTATGTATGACTCATAAAAAATTTATTCCAAAACCAAGACAAGCAAGTGTCTGTTTCAAAAAGTCAAAATTAACAGAATCAATTCTGCTTTTGGAATCACTATGATTGTTGCCTGACACCTGGAAGGTGGGAACTTGCCTTCCTGCATCACAAAATTGCAAGTTTTCACTAATGGGGAGGCTAGTACATCTTTATATTTTTTATATAACTCAGCACTAAAGCCATCCGGACCAGGAGCTTTATTATTTTTTGCATCTTTCATTGCTTGTATGACCTGTTTCCGTTATAGGATTTTCCATCTCTATTTTGTGTTCCTCTGCTAATTTAATCTTATTATAATATGTGTCTCTCTTTTTTTTGAGCCCCCGGAGGGGATTTTTTTATTATTTTTTTATCAAACTACAAAACTACTACAGAAAAAAGGGAAGGCGGGATTACATATATAGGATAAAGCAAAAGAACCCACTACTAACTAAAAACCCAAAAGAGGAGATCTTCACTAGCTTAGTTACAGCAAATCTTCACTTCACTTAGATTATTATAACCTGAGTCAAACATTTGTATTACTTTCTTTTTCTTTAACTCTTAAATTTAACTGTCTAGAAACAGTACACCCCAATCATCCCCTTTCAGACTTCTCAAAGGCACAATTCAGAGTCCTTCAGCCTTCACTTCTCTTTTTCTCGTCTCTTTCGCAGCTTCTAAGGACTTTTTGGAGCGGCTGCCCCTTACTCTGTCAGAGAGTCCTCCCCTGAAGAACCCGAGCCCTGCTCGCCACTAGACTTGCTGTCCTCTTCTTTTTTCCTGTCCTCTGGTCTTCCCAGCTGAGCCCTTAGGAATTTCTGAGCTTTCAGAACAGAGTCAATCTTTTCTTTACATCCAATTGAGTTTGTCTGAAGAAAAAG
>NW_015162651.1:16601-31817 GCF_001447785.1 Gekko japonicus
GGAGCTCATTAGCATAACTCATTAGCGTAACTTATTTGCATATGCCACGCCCCCTGACATCACCGGAAGTGACAGAAGGCCACACCCCCTGACATCACCGGAAGTGTGTCAGAAGGCCCGGCTACTTACCCTCCTGCTTCATCCTCATTCCCAAACGGAATGAGGATCGAAGTAGAGGGCGGGGTAAAGAAGGGGGCGGGGCTTCACCACGTGACTGCCCCGCCCCCTAGAGGTTCTCTTCCGGAGCTCCGTACCTGAGAGCTCCCCCCCGACTAGAGCCCTGGCATATACCACACCCCTGACATCACCAGAAGTGTGTCAGAGGACAACACCCACCACTCAGGCTCCACTGGACTGTTTTGGATTGCTAGCTATTTGGGGGGGGGGAATGTGCAGATCTGTCCTCGCAGAGGAGGGAGAGCTTGTACCTGAATAAAACTTGGTCTTAAAAGTGCCACTGGACTGTTCTGGACTGGGGGGCTGGGGGGGGCTCTGCAACTTACCCGGCTGCTTCTTGCTTTGACTGAGGGCTGCTGGGAGCAGGGGGTGGGGCTTGTTGCAGGTGCCTGCCCCCTGGGCTCTTTACTGCCGGAGCTCCGCTCCTGTGCACTCCTGCAGGAAATGACCCCTGTGTCTAAGTATGTCTTAATGGAAGTTGTTAATATGTTTTCTTTGTCATAAAGCTGTTTATAAAAATTCCCAAAAACTTTTAAGATTTCATTAGAGTGATATTTCATTGTACCGTGTGCATTTTTAATTGAGGTAATATGCCTAGACTCCTTTTTTTGTTTGACTCATCTTGTCAGTGCTTTCAAGGCCCTAAAAGTGTTTTGCCAAGTTTGTTGTTGAAGATATAAGAGATCACGCTGAATGGAAGTTGTGTCTAGGAGTTCCAGTTCCCTCCTTAAAGATAAATGATTTTTATATACTTTACTACTTCCTGTTTGTTTATGTCTAAATTCAAGCTTATTTATTTCTAAAGTTAGTTGTTCCCTTTTGTAGTTTTTTTTGTTTTCTTAAGTATGCTGTCTTAGAAATAAGCTGTCCCCTAAGAGCAGGTTTCAATGCATCCCATAGTATTATTGGAGTAACATCTGACGTATCATTGTCAGCAAAATATTGTTTAATGTGAGTCTCAGTTTCTTCAGCTAAGGTTTGATTTTTTAATACACTTGGGTCAAATCACCATGTTTTGTGTAATATTTCGTCACTTAAGACAATGTCACAGCTCACATAATGATGGTCAGACCATTGTAATAATCCAATCTGTGATGATTTTACCTTGGTCACAAGAGAAGCAGAGGTCAGTAAATAATCAATCCTCATGTAAATGTTATGGCGTTGTGAATAATACGTGTAGTCACGTTTGCCTTTGTGAAAGTGTCTCCAAATATCTACTAGGGAAACTTGCTGCAGTAAGGTAAAGAGAGGAAATGGTTTAGCTTTGCTTTGAAATTTCTTCTTTTGTATCTTATTCACATATGATCTATCTAAAGAGTAGTCTAAGTCCCCCCCATTATTAATTCTCCTTCCCTACAGTTTTCCAGTTTACCAAGAACTTCTGACAAGAAAGGGATTTGAGTCTCATTGGGAGCATATAAAGCCACTAAAGTTACCAAAACATTATTCAGCTTCCCTACTACAAATAAGAACCTACCCATAGGATCTTTATGCATTTTCTGAAAAATAAAATCAGTATTTGCAGAAATTAGAATAGCCACCCCCCTGGCTTTTGTAGAACCGTATGATTGCCATTGATATATTTTTGAGAATTGAAGACAAATAGGGATTTAGCCATGATACAATATTAGGGTTTTGTTTAGAGATTTGTGTATAGATACATCTCTTTTTTACTGGATTCCCCATACCTCTTACATTATAGGTCATTACTCTAAGCATTTTTGACATCTTTAGTTCTCTCTAAATATATACTGTACAAGCTACAAAACAGCTTTATACCAATAGAATCAAATATAGCAGCCTTTGTAGAGAGTAATAAGCACTCCTTTTCAATATTACAGTATTAATACGTATAGGTTGTATCTGTCTCTTCTAACTTAGCTAACAATTAATTATTAACTGTACTGCTCACTAATCTACTACAAAAAAGTTGATATGCTTTCCTTAATAAATCTAATATTAAAACTATCACAAAAACCAAAAGAGAAAAAAACAAAAACAAAAAACGGACCCCCCCCAAATTAACAAATAAAATGTGTAAGTGCCTAGATACAAAAGAGTCACTTGTCAATAAAGAGGCCAGTTTTACGCACGCGCGCGCGCACACACACACACACACACACACACACACACACCCTTATTAACCAGTCAATGCTAAAAAATATTCAGTTTTACATTCACATTTACCACAACAGCTAAAAATCACTCCTTCCTTTTCTGATGAAGAGGTATGCCGGTGTTGTCTTTTTTCCCAATTTTTCCTTAACTGTCTTTATAGCCTGTATCAGTTTTAAACCTGATTCTTCGTCATGTGCTGAATACGTCGTTCCTTGAAGGTTTACTATCAGTCTACCTGAATAAGCTCATTTATATCTTTGGTCCATAGAGCATAGTGTAGCTGTTGTCTCTTTAAGGCTTCTCCTTCTTTGCACAGCTTCCGCTGGTAAGTCAGGGAACACCAGGATTTTGCTGTTTTGCAGATTTAAAGTTCTTCTCTTTTTTGCCAAGGATAGAATCCCCCCCCCCATTCTTATATTATTTAATTGGACTATTACATCTCAAGGTTCTTTTTGCCACTGTTTCCCCACCCAGTAGGCATTCTCAACAAGATTAGTAGCATTTGTTTTTGTTTCTGTTTGTAGCAAAGTTGTTAACCATTCTGACAAAGTCTGAGGGAGTTCATCAGGGAGACATAAATCCTCTGCAACCCCGTAGTTTCAACCTCTTTTCTTGCAAACATGTTTCTAATTCTATAATCTTGTCCTGATGTTTAGAAATTTCTTCTTGTTGTTGTAAGATGGCCCGCTCCAAGCCAGCCATTATCTCGGTGCTAAGTTGTGCCATTTCTTTGGCTTTCCTTGTCTCTTCTGCAATTTCCTCCAGTTTGTGGTTTATTTCTTGCAGTTGTATATTAATTGGGCCTATCATTGTTGCCACTTTGTCCAACAAGCGTTCCAAAGCATCTGTTATTAGTATTTCAAACATCAAGTTATCAGAGTTCTCTGAAGCAGAGTCAAATGCCATTAATACTCCTCCGCGTCTCTTCAGCCTGCAGTTTATCTCCTAATTGCTGAAAATAGGAGCTCACAGTACAGGAGTTTTTTCCTTTTTTATTCGAAGCTGTTCCTTTCTTGAGGTTTACTTTTTGCATACTATTTCAGCTATTTTAAAGCCTGCAAGATTTTCTTTTTTCGGGGGAGTGTTGGAAAGAGATACTCACACTGCCGCCATCTTTGGCCCTCTTCTATTGTTATTTTCATGGGATTTTAAATGGAGCTATTTCTCTGAATTTGAAAATAAAACATAACACATCATAAAACTCATTAATGAAATCCAAGGATTAAAAACCAGGCAAATCATAATACATCATAGAACAAAGAAAAACTTATAATGAGACATTTCTCAAGCTAAAAATGCATTATCAAAAGATGTGTTATCAAATCAACCCTTTAATTAAAAGCTGGGCAAACAGAAATGTTGTGGCCTGGTACACCTTGTACACCTTGTAGGATCAAGGTAAGTGTCAAGAAGGAATGCACTCCACAGGTGAGATAATGTCAGAACCCACAGCCAACAACAGAGTACACACTTCTTTAGGAAGGTTATACTTTTATTGAAGAGCCATAGATGCATTAACATAGTCACTGTTAAGAATAGCGGTTGCGGGGGGCAGAGCGACACAGGCAATGGCGGTCACATTCTAGCTCAGCTCCCGTAACCTCGCCTCTCTATACCTGATTGAAGTCACCCGCATAAAAGAAAAATCGATAAAAAGATATGGGAAGAACAATTAAAACAAAGACGAACTCGAAATCAGTGCAAACATTGACAGTGCAAACCTTTTTTCAACAAAACGCCACTCCGTCTAATCTCAACAAGGTAAAGGAGATGGAAGACAAAATGGCAGACGGGAAAAAACAACTAGACAATGCTGAAGCTTCAAACCCACTTACCAGAAAGGATTTACAGGACTTAAAAGAAGATCTTTTGAAATCCTTATCATCTATGGTTACAGACTTGCTAAAACCCATACAATTGCATTTATCGGAGCTAACAACGGATCTTCAAGACACAGCACGGATAGCGGAAAATACTGCTGAGGTAAAAGCTATCCATGCTTCAGAGAAAATTATAAATAATAGACTGACTATGCTAGAAAACCGTTGGCGTCAATATAATTTAAAATTTAGAGGGATCGAGGAAGGCGAGGAAGAAGGTACTGATCTCCCAACTTTTATTGCATCCTGGCTAGCCTCGATTTTAGAACTAGAGGAAGGTGTGGTGCCGGTTATTACCCAAGCATATAGATTGGGACCTCTAGCAACAGCTAGAAAAGGTCGACCTCAAGACATAATGGCACAATTTTTGCACCCAAGATCACGAGATAAAATATTAAAGGAAGCAAGAATATGCGGTTCACTCAAATATAAAGGAAAAAAGTGCAAGTTCTACTGGACTTATCTTCAGAAACACTGGAAAAACGTAGAAGCCTAGAAACAGTAGCGTCCAAACTTTATGCTAAGAGAATTTGTTTTAGATGGAGTGCGTCATCGAACATACAAGTATACCATAATGGCACACTATACCAGGCCTCCGATGACACAACAGGGAGACAATTAATGGCTGCATTAGGCATAACCTGGACGCCAGAAGAAGAAGCATCCAAACCATGAACTCAAGTTGTGGCGTGTTGAGTATATGTTGGTCCTGTTCACATGAGGCAATTTGGCCCGGGAGCAGGACAGTTCGGGGGCAGATCAAACCAGCGCGATCACACCACAACATCTGGGAAGCGTCGTGCTTCCGCCCCCGAACTGGACCTTCCCGGGAAAAAGCGCCTCAAGTTGACACCACCTACCTCAATGGTTCAACGAGTAGATGCGCTGCAATCCGGGCGTCTGATCGCCGGCGCTCCCTTGCGCCAGCACAATCCCGGCCCGGAGCCGAACTGCGCGTGCTCCGACATGCGCAGTTCGGCCGGCACCTGGTCTGAGCCATGTCTTCTCCCCGGCATTTGATTGCACCGGGGAGAAACGGCACCGCGGCCAGGGGACTTTTTTCCTGTCGTGTGGCAGGGGCCGTTCTTATCTTTACTTCATTGTAAATGTTTGTAAAAAGTTAAATAAGTTCTGAGTAATCCTCATTATGGAAACCTTTGATAACTCATTTCATACAAAGATATATATATATATATATATAGAAAAATTGTGTTATACTTTTTATTACATGTAACAAAAAAGAAGGATACAATTATACATATTTACCATTCCAATATCTAATTGGGTAAGAAATAATTTAAAGCATGAAACTTATAATGGTCATTAAAATGTTTTTGAATTTAATTGAAATTAATCTAATATATAATTTATTCAATAATGCTGAAGTTATAGCCTATTTTATTTATTTATGAACTTTTAAGAATTGTATTTTTGAAAATATTGTTTGAATAATGCTGGAGTTAAAGCTTATTTTATTTCAATATTAACGATGTTATTTGAGAAGGAAATTTTCTTATATATCATAATGATATCAGTTAATGAAGTATGTTTTATTTAGGAAAAAACTAAATAGAGAATCTTAAGGATAATGGATGGTAAATTGTTTTATATTAAAATGCTGAAGAGTAAGCTTTTATCATCTCTTTAAATGTTTTTATATTTTAAAATTATGAATGATATATGGTTTTATATTATAAATGTTTGATAATGCTGAAGATAAAGCTTGAATTGTTTTATATTAATATCTTTACAACTTCTTTATTGTATATACAAATTTCATAAAATCTGATAAGTTATAGTTAAAACTCCAGTAGTTATAAAGAAAAAACATTTCAGTGGCCCCGGTCACACAGGCAGGAAACTGCGGGGGAGAAGCGTGGCTGTTTGCCCTGGGGCAAACTACTGCGCAGTTACTCGATCAGACCTCCCGTGGAGGTCCTGTGGAGGTACCATGGAGGTTCCATGGCAAGGGAGAGGTGCTGATCACAGGACAAGCCGGCGCGCAATGAAGAAGCGCGCGCTGCAGCAAACTGTTTTGTTTTTGTGTGTACACGACGAATGCGCATGCTCCGTTGGGTGCGTGTGCACATCCACAGAGACGTGGACAAAAAAAACCACACCTTATTTGCAAGGGGACATGGGCGGGCGCCGGATGCCACCGGAAACGCGATCAGACGCCCGCCCTTGCCCCGCAGTTTCCGGAAACTAGTACCTCAGAGGTACTAGTTTTTTGCCACGCAGTTTCAGCTGGAAGCCTTGGTTGTGCCACGGGAGTGCTACACTTCCCAGATGTGCTGGTGAGATCGCGCCCGGAAACTCTGCCTGTTTTCCGTCTCACTTGTGTGGCTTCTGTTCCGTGTGACCACAGCCAGAGTTAAAATTGTGTAATAATACTTAATTAATTCATTAGTTAAAAGGTATAAGAGAGGGTGGTGAAAGGGTAATATATTTTATTTTGATTACAACGTTACATACCCCTCCCATTTTTTTCTTTTTAGTTTATAAGAACTCCAGACAGGGAGACATTAGAAGTCACCCTATTTTCCGTTTAGAATTTTCTGGAATTCTAACCCTGGGTGGACCCAAGGTTGGTTATAGTTTGTAGTTGAGTTTATAGTAGTTGATTAAAGAATAAGTGAAGCAAGCATATAATTTAACAATATTTTAAGTTATTGAAACTGAACATTTATTATGTCTCAAGGATATAAATTCATTACTTGGAATTGTAGAGGGCTGAACAACCCTATTAAAATCAGGAGAGTTACTAATTTAATGAATAAAGAACGCCCAAATATCCTTTGTTTGCAGAAAACACACACAAAAAAAATTAGACCATATGTACTAAAAACTAAGTGGTTTGAACAACATGATCAAGCTCCAGGAACTTCACGTTCAAGAGGAGTAGCAATTTTAATTTCTAAAAATACCCCTTTTCAAGTCCAACATACAGAAATAGATGATAGAGGAAGATATATTTTTATTAAAAGACTGTTAAATTGTTTATCTTTAACTATAGCATCCATATATGCTCCCAATACTGAACAACACACCTTTATTAAAAATACTTTAGAAAAATTGCAAAACTTTGCAACAGGGAATGTATTAATAGGAACTGATTTAAACATGATAATAAACCCAAATATAGACAAAACCTATAAGAAAAATAAAAATAAGACAAGTGTTTTTAAACACACAATATTGGAAAAAACGTTGCAACAATTTGATATGCATGATACCTGGCAACATTTTAATGCGAATTGTAGGGGATATACTTTTTATTCAACTGTTCATGGGACATATACCAGAATAGATTTTATTTTAGCATCTAGTAATATGTTGAACCAAATTAAATTGGTAGAAATCGGTTCAAGACTATTCTCAGACCATGTGTGGGTAACCTGTTGTTTTTCAAATGTAGAAAGGGATGGAAAAGGCCCGTCATGGTCTATGAATAGATTATTATTACACCAGGCAACATTATGTGAGCACATGCAAAAAGATATTCAAGAATATTTTTCATTTAATTCTCAATGTGAAGCATCACAAGAAAACATTTGGGAGGCTTTTAAAGTAGTCATGAGGGGGAAATTGTTGTCAATGGCTTCCTCCTATTCGAAAAACAGACAAAGAATATTTCTTGAAATATAAGAAAAAATAAAACACTTGGAAAAAAGGCATATGAAGTTTTTTGGGGGGAAAACATATAAGAAATTATTAGCAGAACGGAAAAAAATAGAACTAATGGAAACTTCCTCAATACAAAAAAAATCTGTTATATTTAAAACAAAAATATGTAACTAAAACATCTAAATCTATAAAATTGTTAAAATATAGAGTACATCAAAAATACTCTTCCCTACAAATTTCAGCATTACGTAATGGTAAAGGAGAACTTTTATCTTCCTCAAAGGCTTTTTATGAGTATTATAAAGGCTTTTTATGAGTATTATAAAAATTTATATCAGTCGCAAAACCCTAATATCAATTCCATTCAAGAATTCTTGAAAAAAATACAATTTGACTCAAAATTAACACCAGAACATATGGAAAAACCTATTGAAGAAGAAGAGATTAAGTCAGCTATAGGAAAAATAAAAAAGAATAAAGCAGTGGGAAGAGATGGGATACCAATAGAGTTCTATCATAAATTCCAATCCATGCTGGTATCATAAATTCTATCATAAATTCCAATCCAAAGTTTTGCAAATTTGCAACTTTGTAATGACCAATGGCAGGATGCCACAATCTTCGTCGGAAGCTAAAGTAATAGTTTTACTAAAACCAGGAAAAGATAAGTTTAAAGTTGAATCATATTGTCCAATTTCTATTTTAAATCATGATTTAATTTTTTTTTTCATCTACATTGGTTACTAGATTAAACAAAATAATTAGTAATTACATCCATCCTGATCAAGCAGGATTTATACCAGGAAGATCTATTATGGATAGTATACATAAATCCCTTATCATCAATTATAGTATACAAAACAAAATCAATTCGGTATTTTAGCGCTAGACGCTGAAAAAGCCTTTGATAAAGTAGAAATACCTTATCTAAAAGAAGTATTAAAAATGATGAATTTTGGACCACAATTTAGAAGAGCAATTGATACAATTTATAAAAATCTTTCAGCACAACTTCAAATAAATAATTACAGATCAGATAACTTTTATTTAACAAAAGGAACAAGACAAGGATGTCCCCTTTCCCCATTTTTATTTGCAATTTCTTTAGAACCGTTAGCCTGGGCAATTAGACAAGATTCAGAAATATCAGGAATTCAAATAAATACCATGACATATAAATTAGGCCTTTTTGCAGATGACAGTTATATATATTACCAAACCAAAAACCACATTACAGTTTTTAATGGAAAAATTAAATTTATTTCATGGAATTTCAGGTTTTACAATTAATTTTCATAAAACTGAATTATACCTCATTTATATTTCGGAAGAAGACAAGAAATATATCTCAAAGTACTTCCCTTTCAAATGTGTTCACAAAACGTGGACACATCTTGGTATTAAAATTCCTATAAATCTGGAAGACCTATATAAAAGTAATTATGACCCTTTAATTAAAACAGTAAATGAATCATTAGATAACTGAGCAAATTTTAATTTGTCATTATTATAAAAATTGAATTATTAAAAACTATTATTTTTTCTAAATTTCTATATTTATTTCAAAATTTACCAATTCTAATACCAAACAAAGACTTTTAAAAATGGGACACTCAATGGAAGCAATTTTTAGGGGGGGGGACCCTCAAGAATAGGATATTCTTTATTACTTAGACCACTAAAACTTGGAGGACTAGCTTTACCTAACCTAAGATTATATTTTTATGCAGCTCAACTAAAAATATATATTATGTTATGCTAACCCTGAAGTGCAAAAAGACTGGTTATCAATAGAAAGAAGCACAATAACACTTATACAATTGCATGAAATATTGTGGAACAAACATAATGAGAGACATCAAAATATAAATCAAAACCCTTTTCTAAAATTTACTTTAGACATTTGGGATAAATATAGACGTATTTTGACTCCAGGACTCCCAATGTCCTCATTTTTAGGGCAGCAATGGTTTGTCCCAGGAAAAGAGATCAATACCTATAAACAGTGGAGAAAGAAAAACATTTTTAGATTAAATCATATATATGAAAAAAATATTTTATTAACTAAAGACCAACTGGAACAAAAATACCAAATACAGATACCATGGATACAATATCAACAAATACATCATATGGCAAATACAAATGATCTTCAAAATAATTTAGATAGAGATTTGACCAGATTTTAAAAATTAATTAAAATGAATATTTTTTTTGGGGAAAGGTATTATTAAACTTATATATGTAAGTATAAATGAAAGACAATGGAAACAACTTACTAAACAACAGAAAGCATGGCATAATGATTGTCAAATCTTAATAACTCAAGAGCAATGGCTAAATTTATGGTCTTCAACTTTGTATTCCACTAAATCTTTAAATCATGGATTTCAAAACTATAAGTTATTCTCTAGGTGGTATTTAACCCCACAGAGACTATTTTATAGCCATACAGTTAAAACACCTAAATGTTGGAAAGGATGCGATGACATTGGATCATTTGGACACTGCTGGTGGTTTTGTCCTCAAGTCCAAAAATTTTGGGTTCCAGTTTTGAAGATTATAAAAGGTATTACGGGTTTTGAAATTCCATATACCCCAGAGTCTGTATTATTGAATCACTGGGAAAACCCTATAATGATTAAGTTAAACAAAGATGTGATGGCACTACTTTTATTAGCAGCCAAAACTACATTGGCCCAATATTGGAAAAAATCAAATATCCCATCAATAAAACAATGGTTTCAAAAAGTGTGGGACGTAATAGTTCAAGATAAAATTGCAATGCAATTAGGGTCCCGGTCACACGGCCAGGAAACCGCGGTGGGGAAACGTGGCAGTTAGGCCCGGGGCAAACAAAGCCGAGGTAGCGCGACCATATGTTCTGTGGAGGTACCGTAGAGGTTCCGTGGGTAAGGGAAAGGTGCCGATCATACGATCATCCAGCAGCGCGGCAAAGAAGTAGCGCACGGTGATCACACCAGCAGCCGCGACGCGCCGCTTCCGTGGAAAGCTTTTTTTGTCGCCGTATCCCGCGCATGCGCATCTACGAGCATGCGCGCAGGCGCGCAAACGAAACTCGGCCACGGACACCCATCTGTCACTGGAATGCGGAAGCCGGGCGGTGGGCGTTATGGAGATGGCGACAGGCGCCACCAGAACCCAATAGCGCACCGACGGCCAGGCGATGGAGGGGGAATTGGCCACCCACATCACAGCCGCTGTCACTGCCTGCGCGACAGTGGCCATAGCTACCCAACGCAGGCAACAAGCCGTCCTATGGCGGCAGAGGGCCATCGGTGCGGCTGGGAGCCAGAGGAATGCCATGGCCGTCACACAGCTAGGCAGCCGCCGACAGTGCAGCAGGCGGCGGCAGACTTGCAGAAGACGGCAGATGCTCCAGCTAATCCATCTCTCCATGGAGCGACCAAGCCGATGCTGGTGGGTGTACCCAAGACCCATGGAATGGTGGGCAACCTTCGTCACCCGTGTCTGGGGCGATGAGCAGTGGCTCGAGAACTTCAGGATGTCCAGGTAACATGTGGAGCCCTCCTGGCAGTTGTGGGCACGCGGCTGCGCCAGGCACAATGCACACTGTGGCCACGAGCGCCAGCGTGGGCCTCACCCAGCGGCCCTTTGGCGGAGGGACAGGGGAGCTGGCGTGACAGGGGCATAGGGATTTCCACAGCTATGTATTCGCAGGTCAACTACGGGATAGACTGCAGCGGCAGCGTACGGTGATGCGGGAACCTGTGTCAGTGGAGGAATGTGTGGCGGTTGGTGTGTGGTGGATGGCCAACATCATGTCCTACAGAACCGTTGGACAGCAGTTTGGTCTGGCACTGTCCACTGTGGCTGGAATAGTGATGGAGGTCACACGGGCCATCGCGGAGGAGCTCCACCAGAGAGTGGTGTACCTACAGAACCCAGACAGGGTGCGGACGGGAGGGAAGGGAAGGAGGGGAGGCGGGCCGGGCCCCCCAACGCGCTACCAACCAGGAACATGGTGAGATGGAGAGGTGGCAGGGAGATAGAGAGCCATCCCCACGGGAGATCCCACCCCCGCGCGTCCCCCCAGCCCCAGGGGGGTGCGACACCCATCACCCTCTGTGTGTCCTGTACAGGTGATGAGGTCCTTCGCCGCCAAGGGTTTCCCGCAGTGTGTTGCTGCATTGGATGGATGCCACATCCGTGTGCGAGTACCTGTCCACCTGGCCTCGTTCTACCTGAACCGCAAGAACTACACCTCAGTACTCCTGCAGGGCACCGTGAACCATGTGGGTCGTTTCGTGGACATCGTCGTTGGCCAAAGCGGACAAAGTCACGATGCTCACGTCCTGATGCGGTCGAACATCATGGCCAGGATGGATGCGGGAATCTATGTGCCGGGTACCCCACCCGTACTATTGAGGGGGTCCCGGTGCCACCACTCATACTGGCAGACGCGGCATACCCCCTCCGATGTTGGCTCATCCCTCCCTACAAAGGACACCTCGATGCACGGCAGGCACACTTCAACAAGGTGCATGGCAGGGTGCGCAATGTGGTGGAGCGTGCCTTCGGCCGCCTGAAGTCACGGTGGCGGTGCCTGCTACTGCAGGTGCCGGTGGAGCTGAGAAATGTCAAGCCTGTTGTCACTGCCTGTTGCATCCTGCACAATGGGTGCGAGGACCGTGGGCATGCAGTCCCAGAAGTGTTTACCGAGGAGGAACGAAGAGCACTCACTGAAGCGGAGGCGGCCCCCGTGGGCCCCGCACCAGGGATGGCAGACGCGGCAGGGCAGCCGGTGCGGGAGGCCTTGAACACATAGCTCTGGAGGCGGGCAAGGAGACACTAGCGGAAGCAACCCCCCCGGCTGATGGCACCCACTCGGCAGCAGCCACCCCCGCTGAGAAGGGGGAGGGGAGTGGCCCACAACGGCATTCCCCCTCATCTGGAAGGTGCCGTGGGTCCCGTGGATGGCAGGGGCATGCAAGACACAGCCCGGAGCGTGCCGCCCCACAAGGGACAGAAAGAACCCGGGATAGGGGGCGAGACGTCGCTCCCCCCCGGAAGGTGTGGGGACGGGAAAGGGCACCAACCCTGCACGTCTGTGCCGCTTCCCCGCCGCACCAGACACCCTAAACATTCAGCCGCCCTACACACCCGTCCTCGTGAGGGCCTAGAGGGCCGTCTCCGGTGGGCCGCCGCAGCCAGGTCCCGGCGCAAGCCATCCGCCCCGCCCATCCCACCCCGGACCCCTGCACGGAGAGTTTCGTAAATACGCTCCACTGCCCATGCGCACATGTCGCCTTGCGCGCCTGCGAAAGGCGACACAGCTTTAACGGGGGCATGCGCAGCCCGTGCTGCCTACGGAGCCGGCAGTCTGGACCATGGCGTTGCCCAGCAAGGGCGTGCTGTGGCTCCCGGAGGAGGTCGAGAGCCTATTGAGGGCACTCCACGACCTCGAGGCCGGGCCGAGTGTAATGCCCTCCACCCACCTCAAGACCCTCGGTGTCTTCGCCGAGGCCGCAGAGAGGCTTGCCGCCCAAGGCCGCCGCAGGACGCCAAGCCAATGTAGAAGCAAGTTTAAACGGGAGAAGGCCGCCTTCTACGAGGCGCTTGAGGACTGGGAGGGCATCCCTCCACGGGGAGAGCGCCCTCCCAGGTTCGACCTGCTGCGCGCCTTGTGGCAACAGGGCGGACGGCCAGGATGGAGACATCGCACCCCCAACCGTAAGTATGGGCTGGCCTGGGCGTCGTGGTGTTCCCCTGGGCGGCAAATGTGTCACCATCAGCTATGTCCTCTCGCTCCCAGGGCGTCCACGCGCGAGGCGTGTCAGGCCGCCCTCTCCTGCTGCCGAGGCACCACCTGTGGAGGCCGACGAGCCAGGCCAGCACCCGGGGGACCACGGTAAGTAGTGCGGCATGGTATGCCCAGTGGCATGTGGCAGTGCAGGCCGCAGAACGGTGGCCACGCGTCCGCCGCTGCACTGCGCCAGGGCACGAGGACCGCCCTGGGGGCCCGCCCCCTCAGCAGTGCACACCACACGGGTGGCTGGCCCAGAGGCCGATATTGGCTGGAACCCCTGTGCCACCTGGCGTGCGACATGGCTTGCCCGTGTAGCACATCCGCCTCATGTGTGCTCCCTGTCTGCCCCCATAGGACCAGTGGTGGTGAGTTCTGCTCAAGAGTCCCCGGCCCATGGAGGAGGGGCCGAGGCAGGTGAGTGGGGCCCGTAGGGGGCCCCAACACATGGGGGCGGTCCGTGTGGTGGGGGACGCGGGGTGCGGTGGGGCCATTGACGCATCCCTGGCAGGGTGTGTCAGGGGCAGCCGTCCCCACCGTTCGTGGTCCCTGGCCCCTCCCCCTGGGGTCTCTGGCCTGGTGATGTGGCAGGTGGCCTGGCAGGGTGTGCGTCCGCTCCCAGGGGAGCCACGCCCCCCCCACGCCCCTTGCCTATGTGTGCACGGATAGACACGGGACCTGTGCGTGGCACCGGTGTTCCCGAGGGCCCTTCCCCTCATCGGCCCACGGTGGCATGTTCATGGTGCCCTCGTGACAGCAGTGGTCTGTCCCGCAGGTGACCAGGTGGCGGAGGAGGAGGCAGTGGCCACGGCTGGGTCCGCCGTGGTCATCAGTTCGGCCCCTGAGATGGATCCAGGTAGGTACAACCGCCTGTAGGCCTGGCTGGTGTCACATAGGTGGAGCATGACTGGGTGTCTCATCCCTGCAGGGGAGGGGCCATGCCCTGGGCCCTCGGTACCACCGGCTGGGGGAGCCATCGCGCATAGGCTGGATGCCGTGGAGGCGTCGGTCCTGGAGCTACGCGTGGCAGGTGGGCACAACACGGGCATGGGTGGGTCACCCACTGGGTGGCTGGTTTCCGCTGGGGCTTTGGTGGCAGGGCGCCGACCCTGGGGTGAGGGGTCCATTTGCATGGATTGTGTGGGTGCATGGGGGGCTTTGGTTGGTGTATGGGGTGACCATGACTGGGCCTCTGCGTGACCGTAACCATTGTCGTGCCCCTTATGTGGTGCTCCATGTCTTGTCTTGTCCACAGTGGACCGCCATGACCAGCGCCTGGCCGAGCTGGGCCGGCGCTTTCTCGAGATGCGGCTCGATGGGGCCGTGCAGGAGCAGCGCTGGGAGGCGCGTCTGCGGCAGAGTCTCCACCCTCCACCCCCGCCAACCCAGCACCGAGGGGCAGCCTGTGAGGGGGAGGGGGACTCGTGGGGGGAGAGCCTGTCACAGGCATCCACGGTGGGGATGAGTGAGGACGAGGTGGAGGGCCCACATCAAGACATTCCTCCGGACCCGTCGCAGGCCGTGGACGAGGGTGTGGAGGGGGACGAGGATAGTTCTGATTAGGGTGTCGTGTGCCAGTCTTGTTGTGTTCATTGGGGTTTGCTTTTTACTGTTTGTGTTGGA
>NW_015162651.1:33464-33683 GCF_001447785.1 Gekko japonicus
GGCGGTCATGGTGGCCTGCATGGGTGTGCTCAGGTCCCTAGTTACTTACCCTGGGAGCTTGCTGGTGACATTGGCCCCTCGCCAACATCGCTCTCCTCATCGTCGATGCTTGTGTCCGGGGTTGCACTATGGGAATCAGAGCCTGGGGAGGGAAGGGTACAGGGGTTGGGCTGAGTATTCGTGCGGCACGCAGTACTGCTCATCACGCTTTGGTTGCCC
>NW_015162651.1:33758-33906 GCF_001447785.1 Gekko japonicus
TGGTATCGTGCCCCTGGCCCTGGGGGCGGGTGGGGTGTTCTGGCGTGTCGTGGCCCTATTCTTCTGAGGTGCTCCGGCATTCTATGTGATGGCTGTGCCTGCTGGTGGGGGCTGGCCAGCTGTCCTGGATCTAGGGCGTAGACCCATG
>NW_015162651.1:34135-39904 GCF_001447785.1 Gekko japonicus
CTACTGTGAGCTGGCTCACACCTACGCAGCTTAGAGGGACCACTGACCATGGGGGTGCTGTTTCCTGTGGTCCCTTCCGTGCCCATCCCCTGCTGGCACCCATGTGCACAGGGTGGGGTGTTTGCCGGCCTGGTGCTGTTTGGCCGTGGGGGTGGGGGTGGGCTGGGGGGTTGGGCTGGGTTGGGTTGGTGTGCTGCCTGCTACATGTCCCTCATTGGCCCTTGGATACTGGCGTGCAGTGCCCTGGAACCTGTGGGCTGCTGCTTGTCATGCCTACCTGGCTGGCTGCTGGTGGATGGCCGTGGCTCCCCTGTGTCCTGTGAGTCCTCTGGGACGGAGCCAGGGGATGCCTGCCTAGTGGAGGTGGAGGGGTCCCCAGATGTGCCTCGGACTGGGACCGGGTCTGCGGTCTGCAGCAGTTCATCTGTCCAGACCTCTCTTTCGGTGTGTAGGAATCTGTCCAGCTCCTCGTAATAGGGGCATGTGTTTCTGCCGGCCCCGGAGCTGGCGTTCAGGGTCGCAGCCTTTTTATATCTCAAACGCATGTCCTTGGCCTTGGACCGACACTCCTCCGTGTTCCACTTATGGCCTCGGGCGGCCATGCCCCTGGCCACCTCTTCGAATACCTCGATGTTTCGGCGGTTCTGTCTCAAGGCGGTCTGGACTCTCCTGTCCCCCCACAGGTCCAACAGGTCTAGGGTCTCTGGCCGCCGCCATGTGGGGCCGTGCACCCCGGGCGCACGGGTGGTGGTGGGGGTTGCGGTTGCTGGCGCACGGCTTGGCGACCTCGCCGGTCACCTTGGGGGAGCATTGCATGGTGTTTTTGAGACGCGCTTCATGACAGCTTGTGGCGATGGGTCGCGTTTGTGCACGTGGACAGCGCGACGGCACAGTGGTACTCTCGGTGTCGCGTCCGGCACTGTAGTTTCGCTTTCCTGTTGTTGCGCATGCGCCGTTGTGCGCTTGTGTGCAACCTGTGGCGAATGGGGGAATGACATCTGGGTTGCGATGGAACATGGACGGACGCCGGATGCCGCGGGGTTCCTGCAGAAACACGATCATACGTGCGCCCTTGCCCCGCGGTTTCCGGAAACTAGTACCTCTGAGGTACTACTTTTTTACTCCGTTTTATCGGCGGTTTGCCACAGTTCAACCACGGGAGCTCTACGCTCCCCAGATGTTGCTGTGTGATCGCGCCAGGTAACTCTGCCTCTCTTCCGTCTCTGTAGTGTGGCTTCTGCTCCGTGTGAACGGGGCGTATAATTAGCAAACAACTCTTCCAAAATACTGAATATTGTAGAAAAATGGTTTACCTTTTTTTGTTATATTGAGTCAGAAGCAAATGAGGCACTAAAAATACCAACTAAATATATGGATTTTGTCTTTTATTAAGTGTAGTAGTATTAACAGGGATTTAAGAATTATTATATATATTATTATATGCTTGCTAGTTGGTTCGTAACTTTGTCAGTTGATTTTTTTTAATTGTTTAAAATTTTGATTATACTTATATATTTGTATTCTAAAAAGTTAAACAATTGTTCTATTTTAAATTTTAAAAAGTTACAAAAAAGAATAGCAGTTGCCTCTTAAACCTAATGAGATATAGGGCATTCGTATGCACCCCCCCACTGCGCTGGCCAATTAGGCACCCTCCCGCATGCGGGCTAGAGCTGGAAAGTGTTACTAGGTGAAGCTGGGAATTGTGTGGCTCCCACGGTTGGCCTTGAAGGCAGACAACACACATTACCACCTGTACGGCTTTGGAAATGAGCATTTCAGCGCAGAGCAGAGAGAAAGGAATGCAAAAGCTATTTACACAGACCCTGAAAGAACATCACAACCCCCATGGCAGCATAGCTGACATACTGCCCTCTCAAAGACAACTCCTCCCGCCCATTCCGGGAGGTCTCCAGGTCATTCCGTGAGATTCCCCAGTTTGTCCAGGAAGTCCCGATGGAACTTACGTGACAGACGAGGGGCCCGAATATCCCCTACTTCCACCCATTCTAGGTGCTGGGGTCCAAAATCTACCCATTCCACCAGACACAACAATTTTCCATGTTAGAGCGTGATGAGCGGAGATTGGAGGCACCCGGCGTGGAGATTCCTAGAGATCCCTGGAGGCGGCGGGAGTGAACGGAGGCCGGAGGCCGTGTGGAGTGGAGTCGCGGTGCCGTGGGAGCTGCTGGGGATGGAGACGGAGAGCGTGCGGGGAGCGGAGCCGGGAGAGGAGCCGAACCGGGGCCGAACGGACCTTTGAGAGAGGAACGGAGACGATCGGGAGGCAGAGGAGGCGGAGCCAGACAGCCGGAAAGACCCGAGCTGAATTGGAGGGAGCCGAGTAGAAACGAAGACTAACAGACATTAACAGACAGTGGCCACAAGAGGGCAGGAGAGAGCTGTTCCGAAATAGATTTCAGAAACAGAGAAATAGAATAGAGTAAAGAGATCCGGAGAAGGCTAATAGAAACAAGGAGCTTGGTGAACTTGTAGTATATATAAGTTATTAAGGCATAAAGGGACTAAAAGAAAGAGAGGCATCAAAGGAGATATAGCCAACAAATAGAACAGTAAGAGGGCGTAATAGAAAAAAGCATTAGAAGCACATATATAATTAGGAAAGGATAATACAAAGTGAACAACAGTTACAATAGTAAATTAAGATACATGGCCACAGGGCATACTGGTGCTGGTGCTGGGGGATCCAGGAGAACATCAATAAAATCACCAGGACAAAGCAACATACAAAGTCAATTAAAAATTAACACAATGACTACATCCCAAATAAATATGAAAGATCTCAAAAACTTAATGCAGGAATGTCTAGCAAGTTTTGCTGAAGTAACATTACCACCTTTGATAAGGCAAGAAATAGAACCAATACAGACTCAAATGCAGAACCTAACCCAAAAGATAAATGTAGAGACAGAAGAGATAAAAAAGATTAAAGAAAATAAACAGGAAATATTAAAAATTGCAGCAGCAAGTAGCAATATGGAGGAAAAAATGAAGGATATGGAATCAGATGTGCAAGAAGTCAAAACAAAACAGACAGTATAGAAGAAGCCCTGATGGGTCTGGAAATGGAGAAAGCAAATCTAATGATCAGATGTCAAAATGTTCCTGAAAACATAGGAGAAAAACTAAAGGAAATAATGGTTAAACACATAGCTGAACAATTAAAGGTGGCAACGGAGGAAGAATTGGAAAAAGAAATCGACCAGGTTTATAGGAAAAATAGTTCGTATGCCAGGAAACATAAAGTGCCAAGAGAAGTGTACATGAAATTTGTAAGAAAGGATATGAGAGATAAGATATTGAATGAAGCGGAAGGAACAAAGGTAGAAATACAGGAGACAGAAGTAAGGTTTCTAAAAGAAATACCGTGGAAAATTAGGGAAAAAAGACAAAATTATTCTATACTGACGAAATTACTGAAACGATATTCAATACAGAAGGAGTTCTGTTCACATATGAGGGGAAAAGGTTCAGAATTGATTCGATTTTCAAGATAGAAGATTTCCTGGATAGAAATGGTGAAAAATTGGGGTGGCAGGGGGAAGATGATAGCGAGGAAGAAGAGGAAGAGATAAGAGAAGAATCAGTGCCAACAAAGGAGAAAAGAGAAAAGAAACAGAGAGGAAAAAGAACTCACTATACACCCTCACACATACTAACTAGGAACCAACAAAGGGCAAAAGAACAAGGAAAAGGACACCAAAAGTAGAATGGAAAAACCAAAGAATTTTAAGATACTCTTGGTAAATGTCAACGGTTTGAACAGTCAATCCAAACGAAGAAGAATTTTTCACCAACTAAAAAAATTACAACTAGAAATAATATGTTTACAAGAAACGCACATTAAAATGCAAGACCAAAGATATCTGGAGAATAAGAAAATAGGTAAACTACAAGAGGGGGGCCCGCGATACTCGCGGGGGAGGGGGGAGAAGAGCTCCGTCTCCTCCTTCCCCCCATCTCCCCGCAGCGGCGGCGAGGCCAGTGTCCCCCCCCGCCTGCCGGCTCCGGGGAGGAGGAGGCGGCGGCGGAGGCGAGGCCCGGCTTCCCCCCTCCCTTCCTCCCTCCCTGCCCGCCCGCCCGGCCTCCCCGGCTTCCCCGCGAATTTTTTTTAAACTTTTTGTATTTTTGTGCGCCGGCTGGCTCCGAGGCGGCGGCAGCGGCGGCATCGTTGCAGAGTGTCTCCTGCGCGTGCGCAGGAGACGCTCTTGCACTTTCGGGGGGATTTAAACATCCCCCCGAAATTTTTAAAAACGTTTTGTATTTTTGTGCACACGTGGGGACTGGCCCACGTGTGCACAAACCTCCCCCGGCCCCCCAGCTGCCCCCTCCGTGCTGATTTAAGTATCCGCACGGAGGGGGCAACTTGGCTATTAGATATATAGATTTGCAGCATCAGATACAACAAAGAAGAGAGGGGTAGCAACTTATGTTAAAGACTATTTGAATCCAGAAATGATTTATGCATCGGAAGATGGAAGGATATTGGTAGTAAGGATTACTAAACAGCAGAAAAAACTGTTAATAGTAAACATTTACGCGTCAAATCAAAAACAAGAACTATTCTTTAAGAAGTTAAGAAATTTAATAGCAGAATATAACACATCAGAAATATGTGTAATAGGCGATTTTAACGCAGTGACGGATATTAGTAAAGATAGAAGGATCTTTAGGTATGGTTAAGGGTAAAAAGCGGAACAGAAATAAGAATTTGGGGGAAATGAAAATTTTAATAATCTGTATACGCTCCATCCATGATGATGAGGCAGTAGCCTCCTTTAGGTGTTGGTCTTTCAAAAGGTTGATAAGTGGCAGGAAATTCACCTTGAACAGCTCATCTATTCTAGCTGGGATTTTAATACCTAGGTATGTCCAGGGTTTGACAATTCAACTAAAAGTATAATTTGTCTGAATGTCATCTTTGTGTTCCTGTGTAAGCAGAACAGGATATATTTGGGTCTTAGATGGATTAGCCTTTAGTCCAGAAATGCTACCAAAGATATCTAGAAGGTCCTGCAGAGGGGGTAGAGAGCGTTTTGGGTTAGTCAATGTTAATGCTAGATCATCAGCAAACATGCTCAATTTCATAATTTTGTGGCTAATCTCTATACCTTGTATTTGCGGGTGGTCTATTATGGCTTGCGCAAGAGGTTCAATCGCCAGCGCAAATAAAAGAGGTGAAAGGGGGCATCCCAGTCTCGTTCCTCTGGTCAAAACAAACATTTCAGTGTCTGAATTAATAATTTGAATATACGCTCATGGTGATGTATACATAGCTTTGACAGCTGTCTGGAATAGAGGACCAAAGTTCATATCTTGCAAAAAGGTGCCTAGATATCTCGGTTCCACCGAATCGAACACTTTTTCCATGTCTACTGATAGAACAAAGGAAGAGTGTATTTGTGTGTGATGGCAATAATGGATAATATCTATAAGTTTCCTGGTATTGTCTGAAATATCTCACCCCGGAATAAATCGTTTGGTCTATATTAATATAGCAATTGATTATTTTGTTAATCTAGAAGCAAAGGTGGCTGTAAAAATTTTGTAATCAACGTTTAACAGGGATATTGGGCGGTAGGACGCCGGGTTAAGAGAATCTTTGTCTTTTCAAAAAATAACTATTATTTTAGCCAAATTCCATGTTGGGGGTAATGTTCCTGTTTGCAAGATATTATTACATATATCAGTGAGGTGAGTAATAAAACCTGCCTGGTGTTTTTTATAGAACTCGGCTGTAAAGCCGTC
>NW_015162652.1:0-1135 GCF_001447785.1 Gekko japonicus
AAGTGGGGTATAAAAACCCATTCTTCTTCCTCTAAAGCACTTGCCTAACTCAATGGAAATCAATGAGGCTTAACATGGCTTAAGTTTGGATAGCTCATGCTCAGGGCATCTGTGACTCAGCGCCACTGGAAACTTTTAAAACAATAAGTAATTGAGCTCCGAAGTTGCCTGCCCCAGCGGCATCGCCAGTGACACAGGGGCTTGCTTCTGTTGCTTGACTGTGGAATTAATTGTACCTGGCTTGGCATAGATGCTGGACACCGTCGACCACACATCAAGGCTATTCGAATTGCTTTTTAATTCCCTGAGATGTCACTTGCATCAGTTTTAACAAGCTTCATTTTTGGAGCTGTTCTTGATCATTCTTCTCATTTTTTAAAGGAACTGCTAGGGAGAAAAAACAGCACTAAAACATGTCAGTTTTGATGTTTGGAAGAAAAACACCCAATAAGTAATTAAGAAACGGTACTATTTCTTTGAGCTATGTTCTTTCGTTCAGGCTGAATCTGCATTTGTCTTTCCCACCGGTGTCCCAGCGTTTTGACTTTGTCTTCAAAAAAGCTGTCTACATTTGGTGTCATTTTCACACCTCAAGAGTGCTAGCATACTTTTGCACGTCCACATATGTTTATCGTCCTTTCGGGTGGGGGGGGCTCCACTGTCATTGCACCTCTGCACTGCTTTAAAAGAATCTTCTCCAAACAACATTCAAACAAGCATAGAGAAAGACGGCGTCAAAGCAGCACGAAACTGATTTAAAAATGCAAATGCAGATTCGACCTCAGTCTTTGAGTTCATCACGTTTTTGAGATATTTAACCTGATTTAAATCTATGTCAATGTTCACATTACATTTGTAATAGCCTGTAAGAGTCATAGTCAAGAAGCTCAGGAATATCTGGATGAGCTGAAGCTGGCTGTGGCCTGGAACAGAGTCGACATCGCTAAGAGTGAAATATTCAATGGGGATGTTGAATGGAAGGTAGGCTCTTTAATGTGCTTGATTACTTTTGTTAACTGCACTAATTTAAAGCTTGGTTGGATATATCGATTCCAGGCAATGAGGGAGATATATCGATTCCAGGCAATGAGGGAGATATATCGATTCCAGGCAATGAGGGAGATATATCGATTCC
>NW_015162652.1:2379-7902 GCF_001447785.1 Gekko japonicus
AATACAGCTTACCCCTCGAGGTGGGGCTATCATGTAATGAATTTCTCCACCCCCATCAGTTGATGTCTTCGGTGTAAACTGGGGAAAAGGGAACTTTCTATCTGATTGTCCCAAAACACATCAGGTCAACTCAAAGTTACACCCAAGGAGTCATCCTGGGATTGCTGACTAATGTAGTAGATCTAGACCTGCTCCTGGCTGAGCATTATGGGAAGTCAGCTGACTTAACCTGACTAGTGGACAATCAGTGATATGGAAGAAAGCTTTCAGGGCTCTTTTTCTAGCAGGAACTCCTTTGCATATTAGGCGACACACCCCTAATGTAGCCAATCCTCTAAGAGCTCACAGTAGAAGAAGAAGAAGAGGAGGAGGAGGAGGAGGAGATTGGATTTATACCCCACCCTTCACTACCCAAAGGTGTCTCAGAGCGGCTTACAAACTCCTTTCCCTCCCCCTCCCCACAACAGACACCCTGTGAGGTGGGTGGGGCTGAGAGAGCTCTGACACAAACTGCTCTTTTTCAAGGACAGCTGTGCCAGAGCTTGTGACTGACCCAAGGTCACATCAGCAGGTGCAAGTGGAGGAGTGGGGAATCAAACCCGGTTCTCCCAGATTAGAGTCCGCGCACTTAACCACTACACCAAACAGTAGCCCCTGTAAGAAGAGCTCTGTAAACTCTTGGAGGATTGGCTACATTAGGGGTGTGTCACCTAATATGCAAAGGATTTCCTGCTACAAAAAGAGCCCATATAGTGAAGAGTGGTGTATAAATCCAATCTCCTCCTCCTCCTCCTCCTCTTCTTCTTCTTCTACTGTGAGCTCTTAGAGGATTGGCTACATTAGGGGTGTGTCACCTAATATGCAAAGGATTTCCTGCTACAAAAAGAGCCCATAAGATCGTCTGACTTGACTTATTAATTCAAAATTGCTACATGATAGTTCTGGCCAATATACAAGCTGTGTGTACTGTATCAGCTTGAAACACGGGAGGACAAAATTTGCTGCGTTTTTATCTGTTAATGCCAGTGCTTTCTATATGATGCGAGGTCAAAAAGGATGGCATGATTTCTTAACACTGATTTAATGTATGAACAGCTACTGCCCAACGGAAAAAATATTTTCACTTGTATTTCTTGTAAACTCAGTCATGTGACCTAGAAGAAGTGATGATGGACGCCCTGGTGAATGATAAGCCAGAATTTGTCAAGTTATTTATTGACAATGGGGCCAACATATATGACTTCCTGACGTACAGCCGGCTGCAGAGACTCTACTGTACCATCTCGCCAAAGTGTCTCCTCTATTCACTTTTGCTTAAAAAACATGAAGAAAATAGACTCACTTTGGCAGGGATGAGTGGTCAACAGCACAAGGAAATGATAGATACTTGCCCACTCTTTACTCTCCATGAAGTTTCCAGGGTGCTGAAGGATTTTTTACATGATGCATGCAGAGGTTTCTATCAAGAACCTAAGTCTGGAAGCAAGAAGAAAACCGTAAGTTTATGAAAGACGAGTCCTGTGGCCTTACCACACTCAGTAGTATTTATGACAGTGGTGCTCAATCCTTGGCTCGAGACCCTCTGGTGGTTCATGGAGCCTCACCCACTGGAGCACAAACCCCTATAGAGTCAAAATGTTTGTGGTAATCATTGGATGCACCTGCTTGCTAGTACACGTGTGGAGAATAAGTTCACCAGATCTCCTGCCTCTCTTTGCACTAGATACCCAAGAGGAGCAACAAGCAAAGTTCCTTTGCGGTGCAACAGAGTCTTCTGTGACTCTAACCCTTGACACGCGGCTCTCTAAAATATAACTCCCGGCTAGTGTTCCCTGACCCTAGCACTTTTGGTCTGCTGCCCATGGTCCTGGCCTTTGCATCAGGGAGGTCATAGTTCTGGCTTCTTATCTGCCTATCACATAACTCTGGTGTCATGTGGCTTCATGCAGGGGTCATTCCGTAGGAAAAGAGGTGCAGGAGCTCATTAGCATAACTTATTTGCATATGCCACACCTCCTGACATCACCGGAAGTGTGTCAGAAGGCGACACCCACCGCTCAGGTTCCACTGGACTGTTTTGGATTGCTAGCTATTGGGGGGGGGGGCGGACATTCAGATCTCTCCTCGCAGAGGAGGGAGAGCTTGTACCTGAATAAAATTTGGTCTTCAAGGTGCCACTGGACTGTTTTGGATCAGGGGGCCGGGGGGGGGGGCTCTGCAACTTACCTGGCTGCTTCCTGCTCTGACTGAGGGCTGCTGGGAGCAGGGGGTGGGGCTTGTTGCATGTGCCCGCCCCCTGGGCTCTTTACTGCCGGAGCTCTGCTTCTGTGCGCTCCTGCAGGAAATAACCCCTGGCTTCATGTAATATTTATTGGTTTGATTTGATTTGTACCCTGCCCTCCCCCATCAAGGTGACTCATTGGCAGCTTAGCTGGTCCCATGTAAGGTGAGTCCTGAGTCTGGACTACGGCACTCTCAATGCCATGAAGCCATAAATGGCAGGCTAGTGTACTGACAAGTAGAACTGTTGTTGAAATATCCCTAATTTACCACTTAAACCAATTCATGTGTTTGGGGCATGTGTCAAAGATGGGGGTTTTCAACCCACCACATCCTTACAAGAATGGTTTTATCCCCCCGTCCCCAGACCTGGGACCCTGGCATAAATCCCCTTCTGATAGTTCGACTGAAACCAGGTTTGAACTCTCACACATGCAACAGAAAACAACAGTAGAAGCAGCAGGCCTTATTAGAAAGATTTTAAAAGAGGTTCAGGCTTAATCATACGGCGGGTGCAATAAAATAACGAAAATCTGTCTTCCGACATACATTTACACGGGGCTTTTTTTTAGAAAAAGCCAAGCAGGAACTCATTAGCATAACAGGCCACACCCAATGGTAGAAATTCATTAGCATATTAGGCCACACCCCCATGTTGCCACACCCACCTTTCGCTTCTTATTCTGTTTTCTTTGTTTGTTGTAAAAACCCTAGGGGGTTTTTTGTAGCAAGAACGTCTTTGCATGTTAGGCCACACACCCCTAATGTAGCCAATCCTAATGAGTTTCTGCTGTTAGGTGTGGTCTATTATGCTAATGAATTCCTGCAGGGCGTGGTCAACTGGGTGTGGCCAACTCAGGAGCCAGCCGGAACTCCCTTCCTGTGCGTTCCTGCCCCAAAATAGCCCTGCACTTACATACCTGAAGGCAAGCAGGTTATGACAACTTCAAATCAGCATAAGAAACAAAACAGCAGGTGGGAGATGCAGCAAGATGGTCCTGACTAGGGATGAGCATGAACCAGGAAAATGGAGGTTTGTGGTGGTTCATGGGAGCTTATGAACCACGGCTCATGAGCCTCCATGAACTTTTCCATTGAACAAACCAGTTCGAGTTGGTGAGATTCGTGCAGCTGCCAAGATGCAAGCCAGTTCAGCGATGCCCAGGGCTTTTTTTGTAGAAAAAGCCCAGCAGGGACTCATTAGCATAATAGGCCACACCCAACAGCAACCCCAATTAGCATATTAGGCCACACTCCTGACAGCACATCTCATTAGCATATTAGGCCACACACCCCTCGTTACCAGAAGTGTGGTAATCCAGCCACACCCATCGTTTGCTTCTTATTCTGTTTACTTTGTTTGTTGTCAAAACCCAGGGCTTTTTTGTAGCAGGAACTTCTTTGCATGCTAGGCCACACACCCCTAATGTAGCCAATCCTAATGAGTTTCTGCTGTTGGGTGTGGCCTATTATGCTAATCAGTTTCTGCTGGGCATGGCCCACTCGGGAGCCAGCCCGAACTCCGTTCCTGTGCATTCCTTCCTGCCCAAAAATAGCCCTGGGATGCCTTTCTCTCTCTCACACACACACCCCGTGGAAGCCATGGCAGCTCTTTCAAATGAACTCAAAAGGTATTTAAATGCCTTCTGACACCTCGCTCATGTTGCACCAGCGACACAGCACAACTCACATAAGTCAACTTGAATTGACATGCGCAAGTCGTGCCACAGTGGCACAACACAAATGAACTTCTGAGCTCACTCGCGGTGCACTGCCACGAACTGAATGAACCGGCACAAAAACCATGGCTGTCTGTGGGCATTTCACAAACAGCGCAATTGTACAAATTGTGGTTTGTCGTGAAATTCAGTTCGTAATTCGTTTTGTGCCCACCCCTAGTCCTGGCCCATTACTGGTCCTGATGGTATTATTGGGCTATGCTTGGGGAAAAAACTTGTGCAGGTGGTTATAAGCTAACTTTTATAGGAAACTGAACCACTCACCCTCTGACCAGTATAAGCCAATCAAGAACATGATCCAAATAAATAAATTATGATTCTTGGAAAAGAGCAGGACTCACTCCTCCCATCTGTGAGTAGTTAAGTCAGATATTCAAATGTGCAATCTCAGACTTTCCATCTTGGCTTGGGAACAGCGGAAGTGTAAGCACTTGATATGGAACTCTTGGATGGCACATCAGGAAACACGCTATTGCTTTAAATTTATGACATGGCCAAAAGCTGACTTTTTAACTGTCGGGTTAATAGATACAGAGGTCACCATCTCTCTTGAGCCCAGACTCCACCATATATGGAATACTATCATGATCGTGAGCACCTGATATAGCCCCTAGACTGTGAACCTCCAAGTGCTGTCTGGGAGTTCTTCAACTATTTTAAAAATAATCTTTTTGTTTTTTTAATTTGAATGCCGTTCTGCACAAAAAATGCATTTTTGATAGCCATAGGTTGTCTTGAGGTTATGTAGGGAGATGTTATTTTTTTTAGTATTCAAAGCATGTTTTCTAACCTAGAAAATGTAATTCCTCATCTCCCAAGTTGGCATACCATTGCTATAATATTAGGATATGGTTGAATGGATAATTCCCTGGTCTGATACTGGCAATGTGTGATAGTAGTCCCTGTCACAGTTTTCCTGTTTTGTGAATTGTTTTGTTTTTTTTAATCTCCATGACTACACTTTTCTGCTACACCAGGCTCATCTATATATATAAAAGAAAGTCTCCTCACCGTAAAATCAATGCCCAGGCCAAACCTCTGGACCTAAAGACACCAAACTCAGGGAGAGCGCTCCTACTGTGGCATAGGTGCTCACTAAGAAGGGATTTTTAGAAATTCGACCCCTAAGTGGGTCAAAAGGGGTAAAATGTGCTCCCCCCATTGATTCCTATGCGGCTGCCAGGCAGCTGCCTCACTGCACCCCCCATTCTCTGATTCGTCAGCTGCAGAACTCAGTGTTTTGAGGTAAAAAATCCAACAGTTAGAGGGGAGAGCTAATGACAGTTGAGGAAATCAAGAGTGACCAACAACCACCTGTGAGGTGAAGCAAAGCTGATGGCCCAGCCTCTCTGATGGCGTCCAACAACCCCCCACCCCCTACACCTAACAGGCGGTTGTCTGTCAGGTGCAGCCCCACTTCCACAGTGGCTTCTAATACTCCTCATCCCCCCCTCCTACACTGGACAGGCAGCTGCCTGTCAGGTGTAGGAGAAGAGGCGGGATG
>NW_015162652.1:7929-11276 GCF_001447785.1 Gekko japonicus
TGCAGGGTGTTGCAGGGTGTTTAAAGCCATGAGGGAGCCTGCCCCAGCCATAGCGCCTTAGTGATCCTGGCAGCCCCACCTCCACCATGGCTTCTAATACTCCTCCCCCTTCCCCCTCCTACACTGGACAGGCAGCTGCCTGTCAGGTGTAGGAGAGGAGGTGGGATGCTTACAGCCGCCGGGGAGGTTTGGTCAGCAGGATTGCCTTAGCACTGCTGCTGGCCCAGCCTCCCCAATGCCTTTAAATACAATCCCCCCCAACACCAGGCAGGCCGGTGTCTGTCAGGTGTAGGAGCAGGGCCAAGGTATGAATGTTTATGGGGAGATAGTAAAGGACATTTCTAGGAGCCATTTCAATGCATGCCTCCCTCATGAACCTGAAGAAATATCCACCACATCACCACTCCCTCACACCAACTCCCCCTCACACCTCTCACCACTTACTGCCCTCCAAAAGCACCTGGCAAACATTGAGCCAGATACACCAATGCTACAAGGAGGAGGCAACTTAGGAATGTGGCAAAGACATTTGCATATAGTACTCCTGCAGTGCACTGAGCTGCACAGGCCAAGTACCAGCAAGATCACCCTGAGGTGCTTAGAACAACACAGTCTCCATATGAGCAAAACAATCCAGGAACACAAGTAGAAAGGCCATCACTTTCATGGAAGGTAGCAGGAGTGGACTTAACAGACGGCTGCTTCATAAATGGACTCCGGAGTGAGCTCACCAAGCAGCCTGGTGATCCTAGCACCTGAGGGCAGAACCATCAATGTGGTCTAGAGAGAGGTCCTTCAGTAGAGAGAAAAAAGTATGTATGTCTCACTTCATTTCTTACACTACAATCTTCTCCATTAGAATTCCTACAACAAATGTCACATTCCAGACTTCACATCATCAGTATTATAACTGGATTTACAGAACTTAAATACCGTAGCGAAGCACGGGTAGCAGGCTAGTTTCTTATAAAGGCAAAATGCAGAGGACTGTCCCCTTCCTCATCACTGTCCTGTCTCGTTGTGGTCCTGTTTTTCTAAAAAAATATATGTTTAGATATAAGAGTAACTTTTGAATCAACATGAAGAATCCAAGTGCATAGATACATATTTTCCCTGTATAAACATGGAAAATTAGTAAAAGGGTTGAACAGTTGTTTTCTGGGAATATATCCCTACCTTTTGAATACTGGGTGTTGTGAAGACTTGCTTGAATTTTAATGAAACATTATTAATTACAAGTCTGTGGGAAAGTGCCCTCTTTTTGCCAACATTAAATAGAACCCAATGTAAGAGGAAGCTGGGTCATATAGTTAATTGCAGCTTCTTTGTACAATATCTCATACAGAATGTTCTCATACCTATTAGTTTGTATCCAGGATATAGCAACCCTTTAATTCAGCAGTGACAGTGAATAAATTATCTCATGGTTCTGTCTCCTTCCCCTGATCTAACAGGCTTAGTAAAAGGAGCTGGTAGTTCTTTGGTTTTCAGATTTGCACAGTCATGGGCATAACTCAAATCTTATCGCAATAGGTGTAGAACAAAAAAACCCATTCAAATATTATGCAGGGATAAAAACTGTCTGTTTTGTAGGTCTTAATATAAAAGAGAACATAAAACATACAGATATCTGGGGGCCACCAAGTGTTCCCTAATTAAAAGGACATCTATTATTTTAGAGGACTTTCAATTATATGTAGCAACTGCATGGGACCAAGAACACTGCCCTGCAGTTATCCAGTGCCTGCTGAGGCACTGCAGTTATCCAGTGCTTACTTTTTGCACACTTTATGTGCAGTGCTTACTTTATGCAGTTATCCAGTGCTTACTTTGTGCACACTTTATGCAGTGCTTACTTTATTTATTTAATTTATTTATTTTATTTCGTTTATATCCCGCCCTCCCCGCACGCAGGCTCAGGGCGGCTTACAACACGAGGTGTAATACAACACCACAGTTAAAACAATTAAGGCACACAGTGCAATAAAATACAGTTAAAACAGTTAAAACACAGTAAGCAACTCCCAAGGATCCATCGCGACTACCATACTCGCTCCCTATTGCTCACCACATAGGGGTCAACGAGGGGGATGCTGTGGGGATGTTCAGACGGCCAGAACGGCCCAACCCAGCGGTACTGTTTTGCAGTCCCCCGTTGGTGGTGGTGGCAGCGGCGGCTCCTATTCGAAAGCCTGGCGGAAGAGCTCCGTCTTACAGGAGTTATCCAGTGCTTAATTTTTGCACACTTTATGCAGTGCTTACTTTATGCAGTTACTCAATGCTTACTTTGTGCACACTTTATGCGGTGCTTACGTGCATACCGAAAGATCCATTTATGCAGATTCCAGGTATGAGGTTGTGTTGTTGTCTGCTTCTTTAGGATAAGTCACATGCCAAAAGGTTACCTGGCCCTTTGGATATGAATCAGAAAAGTGAAAATCCTTGGAGAGATTTATTTTTATGGGCAGTACTTCAAAATCGGCACAAGATGGCATACTATTTCTGGGCTATGGTAAGCTTGAAGCTACAGGCTGCAGCTACTTCAAATGTCCATTTTTTGAGGACATTTCTGTTTAATGTCACTGCCACGAACGGAAGACACAGATCATTGCTTGGAGAAAGCACGCCAACTTCTTGCTCTTCCCTTCTTCCCTGTGAGAGCAGGCACTGTCTGTGGACACTTGGGACTGCAGAAGCGAAAACCTTGCAGAGAAAGAGAAACAGAACAAGCCCAACTTCATTTTGAAAGCCTAGTTTTAAAGAGTGCCCCTTGTCCTAATAGTGGGAAAGGTCAACCTACAGTTGGCAAACAGGGGATCATCTGGTGTTTGGGTTTTCGCACAGCTAAGGACAAGGACCAAAATTGTCATGTTTCTCTCATAAATAAGGCATAAGAATTGGGATTCTTGACTGGGTAAAGGAGGGTGGCTAACCATCATCATACCGCTTGTGTCCTTCTGTTCACATGAGCAACAGCTGAAGGGAGCCTCAAGTTACTGGTGCAGAAGAAGTAGAATTCTTTGAGAGCAAGTCAGAATGAAACAGAGCAGTACATTCACGGCTCTTTTTGTAGAAAAAGCCCAGCAGGAACTCATTAGCATAATAGGCCACACCCCCACATTACCAGAAGTGTGGTTTTCCAGCCACACCCACCATTCGCTTGTTATTCTGTTTACCTTGTTTGTTGTCAAAACCCAGGGCTTTTTTTTGTAGCAGGGACTCCTTTGCATGTTGGGCCACACACCCCTAATGTAGCCAATCCTAATGAGTTTCTGCTGTTGGGTGTGGCCTGTTATGCTAATGAGTTCCTGCTGGGTGTGGCCAACTCAGGAGCCAGCCGGAACTCC
>NW_015162652.1:11935-12942 GCF_001447785.1 Gekko japonicus
CATTAGTACAAATCTTCCAAACAACAGTGTAACATTCGCTCCCTACATTTCTGATTGTTTCAGCCTAAGAAAAGGAATCATAGTTCTGTGTTTGGCTCCATCTCACTTCTGAGGCTTAAACTGAACCTGGGACCTTCCTGCAAAGCACATGCGGTGCCATTGAGCCAGGGGTCTCTTCTTATACTTTTGAAGTTTGTGGTGCAGACAGGGCCGGCTCACCCACTAGGCGAACTAGGCATTCGCCTAGAGCGCTGGGCCCTGGATGGGGTGCCAAACTGTGCCTCCCCCCCGCCAAAAGCCTGTGTGCTATTGCTGCTCCCAGCCACGTGGCATGGGGGGCGCGAAAGGGGAGCGCAAGGCCGCCTCGCCTTCCCCCTCCGCCCGGGGTCGGCTTTTGTAAATCCAAATGTGGGGTGTTTTGGTTTGGGTGCCCGGAAACCTCGCTGCTGCCTCCTCGCTCGCCTAAAGGGGGAGAGAAGTAGGACTTCCTTCTCTCCAGGCTCCGCCTGGAGGTTGGCAGCCCCATAATTGGGTGCACGGGGGGTGCCAGAAGGTAGCCCCGCCTAGGGTGCAAAAAAAACCTCGGGCCGGCCCTGGGTGCAGATGGAGATGCAAAGAGAGAGATTTTTCTTTCTTATCTCCTGTGTGTCTGAATGCTTTGACTGAGTGCTTTTATTCCTAATATATACATTTTTTTAAGGGGCAGGAAGGTGTCGCTGCAGCCCTGGCGGCTTGTAAAATCGTCCGAGAGATGTCCCATCTGGAGACCGAAGCTGAAGTAGTCTGCAGAATGAAAGAAGCGAAATATGAGCAGCTTGCTGTGGGTAAGCAAATACAGTATGAGAGATTTAAAGTCCTGTAGTGTAGGGGCTGTGGTGGCCAACGCTCCCTCTAAGCCGTGGAGTCTTGTGAGCAAAAATTCTACTTTGTGAGCTCCTGGCATTAAAGTTGTGAGCGAGCCATTGGGCTACTGCATAAATGAGTTTGCTCGGGAGCCCTCCTTCCTG
>NW_015162652.1:12958-23563 GCF_001447785.1 Gekko japonicus
TGTGTGAGCCGGAGGCTAAAAAACTGTGAGCTGGCTCACACTAACTCAGCTTAGAGGGAACACTGGTGGTGGCTCTTGTGGTTAAGACGCAGACCTGCAGACTGGAAGGTTTATTTATTTATTTATCTAACATATTTATACCCCGCCCATCCCGCGAACGGCTCAGGGCGGCTAACAAAGTGGTACCATGTACCTAATAATATACCATAAAATCTTAAAAACTCTATAAAATGACATACTCAATTCAGCACATAAGTTAACAATTAACAATAAAGTGCATACAGTAATAGAATTAGATGGCGTAAAAAAAATAGGTACTGCTTCTCTGGGAAGGTAACAGCATTCTGTGCACCTCGGTATCTAGTCATGTCAGCCACATGACCACGGAAATGTCTTTGGACAGTGCTGGCTCTTCGGCTTGGAAACGGAGATGAGCACCGCATCCCTAGACTCGGATTCGACTGGCTTTCGAGCAAGGGAAACCTTTAGCTTTACCTAGTGTAAAGCAACAGGCCATATCCATTGCCTGGCTTGTACAGGTGGGGGCAGCGGAAGCAGTGGGGAACACGTTGCACACCATTTAATGTCCCACCGTGCCCATCCTCCATCATTTCCCTGTAAAATGAAATTGATGGAAGTGTAAGGAGGAGGGATCACTTTGGTCTAAGGGATTTATTTATTTATAGTTAAAATGGTAGCCCACCTTTCCCTATAATAAGGCAGTTAACAATTCCAGTAACAACATTCCAAAACAAACAAAGTTAGACTGCCAAATAAGCAAAATCCTAATCATACCATACAATGAGATTAAAGCAGGTAAGGTAAAGGTAAAGGTTTCCCTTGCTTGAAAGCCAGTCGAATCCGACTCTAGGATTGCGGGGCTCATCTCTGTTTCAAAGTTGAAGATCCAGCGTTGTCTGAAGACGCTTCCGTGGTCATGTGGCCGGCATGACTAGACGTCGAGTAGGGTTGCCAAAAATTTTTTGCCCGGGAGCTGGGGGCTACTGGCCGGCGTCTTAGGCGTGCGCGCACGCGCTGCGTGCGCATCACCCGGAAGTGACATTGCACGCTGGGGCGGGGCCACGCCATTTGAGGTGTGGCCCCACCCCCAGCGTGCGACGTCACTTCCAGGTGACGCACACGCGGGGTTTCCCCCGGGCCCCAATTCCGTGGGAGCGGAAACCGGGGCTCGAAAGCGGGGAGAATTCCGCCCCCCAGGGGCATTTGGCAGCCCTAACGTCGAGGTGCACAGAACGCTGTTACTTCCCACCGAAGCGGTACCTATTTATCTACTTGCAATTTCTTGCTTTCAAAATGCTAGGTTGGCAGGAGCTGGAACCAGAGACGGGAGCTCCCTCCGTCCTGCAGCACTCGGGTCTCAAACTGCTGAACTACCGACCTTCCAGCCTGTAGTTCAGCGTCTTAAAAGCTAACTTTAGGGAAAAGGCATTACATTTTTTTCTGATTGTTAAAGGAGAGGTGTTCAGATACTATTCTGTGGACAACCTGTTCCCTTCCATAACCACAGAAAGGACTATGGGCCTGCTCAACATTGAGCTCACCTGCCTATCAATAGGATTTCCCTAGGTTCATCCCTGTCCTTGTTCTAGAACCAAAACATCTAAACATGATGCCCTTAAGGTAAAAGCTGATGCTCTGCTAAGAAATTTGGTGCTTTACAACTCTCCCACTTTACCAGAACCTGTGTGTTCAGTTTGGCATTAGGAACATATTCAATCAACTACATATTTTTATACCAGCTACAGCCAGCACCGCTCCATACCTGCCTGGCATGGTACAGAGGATGCAGAGAAGAGGCTTTAATATGAGAGACTACAGCCTCTCCCCCATCCCCTTTATCATACAGCCTGACGAAGAGTTCTGGAGGACTCAGACGCTGGCATACTGTTTTGTCTTACTTCGGTGGGTCTCAAAACCAGTTATTACATGGGCTATGTTCTCGGACTTTGCCTCAACTAATCTGCAACCCTTCTTCTTCACTGTCTAGGAACAAGTTTTTGTTTTTCCTTGGCTGATTTCTAAGAATCCCATACTTAAATTAAATTCTGCCCCAGCTAAAAAACAAATCATTCTGTATCTCCCCCTCCCCTCTCTGATCAAAGTTTAAAGCTGCTTCAGCTCCTGCCCGGGGACATTTCTGTTTTCATGTGATCCCCCCCCCAGCTATTTGATCGCCTATTACTTAGCATTCATTGTTTTTGTTATGGGAAATTAAAGTAATTTAAGGATAATTTGAGGAGGCATTTTCTTTCCAAACAGGTTAATAACTCTGTTGCTTGTTGGGGAGAAGGGGAGACGGCCATTTCCCTGATTCATCTGGAACTTTTGATGTGTACTATCAAACCGTGGCATAATCGCTCTGAAGAGCCTTGCTTTATTTATTTATTTTTTAAATTTTATTATATTTATAACCCGCTCTCCCGTAATGCGGGCTCAGGGCGGCTCACATTGCCTGGCACAGTGTGCCAAGGTTCTTATACATCAAACATTTAAAACTTTACCACTTTGGGTGATGATAGCGGTGGTGGCAGTAGTTCACATTTGGGGACTTTCCCAATTTTATTTTTCCATGTATGAAAGCTGCCCATCTGTTCCCTTATACCTCTGGTCTAGTCATTGTTCTTCCCTTTGTATTCTTTCACAAAAGGGAAAACCCTCCGGCAAGATCTGCATTATTTCCTGCTATTGTTCGGACTGGAATGCAGACATGTTGAGAACTTCCTCCTTTAGTTAAAACAAGACGTGAAGAAGTATATGAATATGGTAGTTCCTCTGAGGCAGCCAGATGTATTTCAGACTTAATGATGTTGAAAGTCAATCATAGGGCTCTTTTTGTAGCAGGAACTCCTTTGCATATTAGGCGACACACCCCTAATGTAGCCAATCTTCCAAGAGCTTACAGTAGCCCCTGTAAGAAGAGCTCTGTAAGCTCTTGGAGGATTGGCTACATTAGGGGGGTGTCGCCTAATATGCAAAGGAGTTAAAAGAGCCCAACATAACCTCATGGAAGACAGGACCAAGAAGAACTATTGCTGACATTTATTTTCATTTCTCCTCCTCCAAATGGAAAGACTTCCCAAGGCAACTTTTCTGGGTCAGCTTCCTGAGGGGGGGGAGGAATACTGAAGGCTCACTATAGTCTGACTATACTGTTTACAAATCTTCTAGCAAGTTAGAAGTCAGCAACTATGGGGCAGCACTAGTCCTAACAAACACAACATCAGTCTTCCAAAAGCTGCAGAGTATGCTTGCACCTAACCAGGACGGCTTTCTGCCTCAACTAAAAACAAATCATTCTGTATCTCCTCCTCCACTCTCAGTTCAAAGCTCAAAGCTCCGACCCAAGGACATTTCTGTTTTCTGTTTTCATGCCACGTCCCCAGCTATTTGTCAATCAGCATTCAGTGTTAGTGGCCAAGCTAAAGGGAGATTCTGAATAGCAGGACATCATCTCACATAAGCTGTTATTGGATTTCAGTGCTGGCGTTTCTTCTAAGAAGGCTTTTATGGTGCTCATTTCAGTAAATACTGTCAGCTGTTTACTACCTGCCAATGTGCTAGGCTCAGGGGTCATTTAGTAGAAAAAGAGGTGCAGGAGCTCATTAGCATGACTTATTTGCATACGCCACACCCCCTGACATCACCCGAAGTGTGTCAGAAGGCAACACCCACCGCTCAGGCTCCACTGGACTGTTTTGGATTGCTAGCTATTGGAGGGTGCAGATCTGTCCTCACAGAGGAGGGAGAGCTTGTATCTGAATAAAACCTGGTCTTAAAGGTGCCACTGGACTGTTTTGGACCAGGGGGCCGTGGGGGGGGGGAGCTCTGCAACTTACCTGGCTGCTTCTTGCTCTGACTGAGGGCTGCTGGGAGCAGGGGGTGGGGCTTGTTGCATGTGCCCGCCCCCTGGGCTCTTTACTGCCGGAGCTCCGTTCCTGTGCGCTCCTGCAGGAAATGACCCCTGGCTAGGCTTAATCAAGATGATACATACATCTCAGGGACATATCTGTACACATGTCATATATTTGTTAATTTGTAAGACCTACCATGTGTTTTGGCAATATTGGGTTTGTTGCTTGCCACCTCAGGAATCCACCTCAACCCTTTTGTGATGATTTCATTTGTCTTTTCGGTCAGTGGCAAAGTAATGCATTGAATGTCCCCGTGATGCCTGTATAGGCGAGACTAAGCCTTATTCCAGATCCTGTTCTGTTTATCTTTCTGCTTCCAAACTGTTTAAAACTAAGTCAGTGACATGTGCTAATCTGATGGTAATATCAACTGTGAGCAGTCATCTGGGCAGGGAAAAAAACCCCACCATCCCTGTGCCAAGCTGGAGTAGTGGTTAGAGCAGTGATGGCGAACCTTTTAGAGACCGAGTGCCCAAACTGCGACCCAAAACCCACTTATTTATCGCAAAGTGCCAACACGGCAATTTAACCTGAATACTGAGGTTTTACTTTAGAAAGAACAACTCATACATTAACTTAAGATGACCCAAACAAAGTAAGGAAAGCAATCCCAAATGCTTTCATTTACTTAAAAAATTATTTGGCAGAGAATTTGACACTTTAATGATGGTCTGGGCCTGGCTGGGGCGATGGCACGTGTGTCCACAGAGAGGGCTCTGAGTGCCACCTCTGGCACCGGTGCCATAGGTTCACCACCACTGGGTTAGAGTGTCAATTTCAGGGATCAATACCTATTGAGCCATGAAGTTCATTGAGTTATCTGGGGCTGGTCTCTTTCAACCTAAGGTACCTCATCGGGTTGTTATGGGAATAAAGTCGAGAAGTGAAAACTTACGTCTGCCCTCTTGAGCTCTCAGAAGGGAGGGCAGGATAAAACTGGGGTAGATTCTTCCTGCACATATAACTTGTTCTTAGGCAAGCCCATAGAAAAGACTTTTGAAAACTTTTCATCCCCCACCTGTTACCATTGTTTTTCGGGACATGCCACTCTAAGTGCCCATTTAGCATCAATTTAAGACAAATACACACAACCCGTGAGCCTGTTCCTAGAATCAAAAATACATCCTACTAATAAGTCCAATGTTCCCTCTAAGCTGAGTTAGTGTGAGCTAGCTCATAGTTTTTTCAGCCTCCAGCTCACAGATTTTGGTCCTAGCTCAGGAAGGGATGGCTCCAGAGCGAACTAATTTATGCAGTAGCCAAATCGCTTGCTCACAACTTTAATGCCTGTAGCTCACAGAGTAGACGTTTTGCTCACAAGACTCCACGGCTTAGAGGGAGCATTGCTAATAACGATGGAAGGAGGAAATGTGTGTTTGCAGTGAATGTGCAAAGCGAAGCATGGAGACCACAAAGGAGGAAGCAAGAAATGTAGCGGCATCATCTTTGGTGGAGGCATACGGTAGAAGCGCTGCAGCTCTCAGTTACAGCAGCTGCTACTATACATTATTCATGGCAAATCTTAACAAGGACGGGAAAATATGAAGAATTCTGGGGTCATTAGCGCTTCCCCTCCTGCAGACATTTTTGAAAGGAAAAAAAAACCAACAGGGAAAAGGCAAATGGTTTCTGGGAAGCTAGCTCTCTCACATGCAAATATTTTGTTCAGGGGAAGTGGGATGCAAATATGGCTTCAGAAGGGCAGTCGCTTACTTCTGGCCATGTGCAGCACTGCTTTTGTGTTGATTCTGCAACACCGTTGGTCTCTTGCTGCTGTTGTGATAGTGGCAGAGATCTGAGGTAACAGACTGGACTGCACCACTGCAGATCATAGGTGGAGGACCACACTTGAGAAAGCTTCCGGGTGCTAGAAACTCCCTGTGAATAGCAAACTGGTATAGCAAGCAGAGAGGATGAGTAGAAGCCTTCCTCTCTGCTGTCAATCTACTACTTGCAAAGTGTTTTAACCCTTGATTTTTTTAAAAAAATGTCATTCCCTGCCTGTAGTCGAAAGTGGGGCAGGCCACTCAGTTGTTTCCGTTTCCTGTCCCATACTCCTCTGTATGTGACGAAGGCAGACAGTGGGGGTGACTCAAGACTTACATAAAAGGCTATAAATGGATTCTCTCGCTGTGTCTGGATAAACAACTCTGCCTCGATACATATAATTAATTCAACCTGTTTTGTTCATCTCATTTCGTTTCCCACACGTACATTCTGTTTCACTGCATTTGGCCATCTGTTTCTTTCCTCGGCAGAACTATTCAGTGAGTGCTACCACAACAGCGAGGACCGGGCTTTCGCTTTGCTGGTGAGGAGAAACCGTTTCTGGAGCAAAACCACTTGTCTCCACTTGGCCACAGAAGCAGATACCAAGTCTTTCTTTGCACACGATGGGGTGCAGGTGAGCAAATGAAGCCACCAGTTACGGTATCACATTTTCAAAACACAAGGCCCACAGTAACCATTGCTGGGACTTTAGTGGGTAGGTCTCCTAGAAATATTTAAAATTCAGGATTTAGAATTCTGGCTTATGACATTATATAAATACAAGAAGGGGGACCCACGATACTCGCGGTGGGGGAGGAGCTCCATGCGGATGAGGAGGAAGCAGCCGCAGGTAAACCGTCTCCCACCCCAGCACCAATGGTGAGGCCCACACGGCTCCCAGCCGCCGGGCCCACTAAACCTTCTCCCCTGCCCCCGGCACCAATGGGGAGGCCTGTGTGGCTCCCGCCGGGTCCACCAAACCTTCTCCCCCCGCACCAATGGCGAGGCCCATGTGGCTCCTGCCGAGCCCGCCAAGCCTTCTCCCTCGCCCCCTGGCACCAATGGCGAGGCCCGCATGGCTCCCAGCTGTCGGGCCCGCCAAGCTTTCTCCCTCCCCCTGCGGCGGTGGTGACAGCAGTGGCGAGGCCTGAGTAGCCGGTCCGCCAAGCCTTCTCCCCCCCCCCCAGTGGGGGCAGCGGCTGGGAGGCAATTCTCAGAGCATTCTCTCTGCATGCGCAGGGAACACCGGTGAGGCAATTCTCAGAGCATTCTCTGTGCATCCGCAGGGAACACTCTTTTACTTTTGGGGGGGATTTAAGTATCCCCCCTATATTTTTTTATAGATTTCAGATTTTTCTGCACATCTGGGGATTGCCCCAAATGTGCAGGAAAACCTCTTTGCCCCCTAGGTGCCCCTGATGTGCAGATTTAGATATCCGCACACGGGGGTGCCTTGGCTATTAGTATATAGATATTCTGTTATAAATTGTCCACATACTGATATCCATGCTAATATGATAGGGTGTGTTTTTTTAACCCAATGATGTTTGGGAATAAGAAACTCCTGAGATTATTTTCTCTCAGTAGGGTTAAGAAGAAGAAGAAGAAGAAGAGATTGGATTTATACCCCACCCTTCACTTGGAGTCTCAGAGCGGTTTACAACTCCTTTACCTTCCCCTCCCCACAACAGACACCCTGTGAGGTGGGTGGGGCTGAGAGAACTCTGACACAAACTGTTCTTTTTCAAGGACAGCTGTGCCAGAGCTTGTGACTGACCCAAGGTCACATCAGCAGGTGCAAGTGGAGGAGTGGGGAATCAAACCCGGTTCTCCCAGATTAGAGTCCGCACACTTAACCACTACACCAAACACTCAGTGGGATAGTATATACTAGTAACATTGTACTTTTGTGCCATAGTACTGATGACAGAGTCCCTCAGGCACATTTGCCTTTTGAACTGGGCAAGAAAAAGGAAGGAAGAGGGATGCCAGAGTGGTTGTATTAAGGAACACCATACTTACCAGCTCAAATAGTTGGTGCACCACTGAATGTCTGCTTCTGCTTTCTTGACTGTTACACATGAGATCAAGTAGCATGTGATTGTGGTTCTTTATATGATTCTTCTAGGCCTCATCCTAAACAATATACTTTTCCCTACTGTTAAGTCGATAGAATAGAAAAATACTGTACTTTGATGTTCTTTGTACTTATGCTAACTTTGCATCCTCTGAATTTCAGGCTTTTCTGACAAAAATCTGGTGGGGAGATATGTCAACATCCACCCCTATCTTGAAGCTAATTTGTGGATTTTGGTGTCCTTTCCTGATATATACTAATTTGATATCATTCAGGTATTATCAATATAGTTATTTTGCATTTAGATATTCAAGAAAGAAAACATGTTCTATGCAATCACAAATATTGAAGAGTGGTAAAATACGTTACATATATACATATATATGTTTGTGTGTATGTGTGTGTGTGTGTGTGTGTGTGTGTGTATACACACACACACACATACACACACACAGATAACTATAAAAAAGAAATGAAATAAACATCTTTTGTAAAAGTCTAGCCCCCAATGCTTTAAGTCTTTTTTTGTGGTAGAGGTTCTATGCCATTAAGGGCTTCATGAGATACGGAAATTCAGTTGGTGAATATTTGCTAGTATACAAGTGCAACTGGAGGAACCTGCACCGGATGGATTCATAAAATGTGAACTGATTCAACTTCTGCACAATGCAGAAGGCACAAGGTCTTTGCCAGGAAAAATGAGTAAAATATAATGTGCATTTCATATGAGTGAAATGTCCCATATGTTTCAGAAAGAGAATTATGCAACACGAAGGAAGGAATGATGGATATTTTCTATAGATTCTTATTCTATTGGTGAATATTTTTCTCTCCTAAGAGCACACTGCATGCCAAACAAGACATTATCTCAGTTGTTAGTGCAGTATGACCCAACAATGTCCATCGTGATTCTTACTTGTAAATATTTGACTTTCGATCCGACAAATAGCTTAAGCAAAAGTAGTTGGGTGAACAGATAGCTAAACTAAACTGGTTTATCTAAACTGAATCATGGACGAGATTTCCCACATTTGTGTGAAAATAAACAGGAGTCTTTTGGCACTTTAAAGTAATAACCTTTTATTCCAGCTTTCATGAACTAGAGCCCAGATTCCTTCTGGATGGCTCTGATCTGTTTATGTTGGAATAAAACTTGTCAGTCTACAAGACTCTTACTTATTTTTCTGCAACAGATGAACATACTTTTTTTTTTTGGCCATCAAGTCACAGTTGACTTATGGCAACCCCATGGGGCTTTCAAGACAAGATACCTTTGGAGATGTTTTGCCATTGCCTGCCTCCTTGTCCCAGCCCTCGTATTTCTTGGTGGTCTCCCTTCCAAAGACTGACCAGGGTCAACCTTGGTCCAACATCTGATGAGACTGGGCTAGCCTGAGCTGTCTAGGTCAGGGCACTAACTACACCCTCTGGAATTATCACTGTGATTTAGGCCTTGAGTCTTAAGAACATAAGAACATAAGAGATGCCAATGTTGGATCAGGCCAAAGGCCCATCCAGTCCAACACTCTGTGTCACACAGTGGCCAGAAATACCAGGTGCCATCAGGAGGTCCAGCAGTGGGGCCAGGACACTAGAAGCCCTCCCACTGTTGGCCCCCCCAAGCACCAAGAAGACAGAGCATCACTTGCCCCAGAGCCCCTATCTATACCTTGTGGCTAATAGCCACTGATGGACCTCTGCTCCATATACTTATCTAATTCCCTTTTGAAGCCGTCCATGCTTGTAGCCACCACCACTTCCCGTGGCAGTGAATTCCATGTGTTAATCACTGTTTGGGTGAAGAAGTACTTCTCAGTGAGAAAGATGGACTATAAATAACAAATAGGCTTAGAGCATCTTTATCAGATGTGTCTGATGAAGCGAGCACTGACTCTCAAAAGTTATACTCTGAAACTGTTGTTGGTCTCTAAGGGGCTACTGGACTGGAATCAAGCAGTTTATCAGAAGTATTTTAGTGACTGTAAAGTAATTGGATTTGTAATGAAACAACTTTGTGTAAGAATTTTTTGCAGCATATCGTTTATAAATATACGCCAAATAACCAACTCACTTATTGAAATTATCTCCATAATTGGAGAAATATAGAAAATGCTGTCTTTTTGTAAATTTCTATGTTGTTTATTTTTAAAATTACTGCCCCTAAACCTTTTTTTTTCTTTCTTATTCTCTCTGGTTTATACATATACTAGTAGTAAAGCCCATTATGAAAGCAATACAACGAGCTCTAGAAAGATGTGATGTGTAAAAAATGCATAGGCTGGAAGGAGGTAAAGTAAATATTAGCAGTCTGTAACTGAAAGATACAAATGTGGAAGTAAAGTCTCACATACCTTATGTTACACAATAGCCGGTGTCCAAAGTCAAACAATGTGGGTCAGAAAATGTTGCACACAGGGGTCTGTGGAGTAGTGTCAACAACTGGGCAGTCTGCAAAGTCATTTTATGTTGGATGTCCATGTCATTCAGTGTGGTTGTGGTCGCACTGTCCACCCTGTTAGAGCAGAGGTCTCAAGGGAAGGTGGTTTGAAAGAGAGTGGTCATGATGAAAGTCTCGGTAGGTTACGTGGGAATGAGAAGGAGGAGTCTTCGGAAATGAGTGTTGTGAAATCTCTAGTTTTGAAAGTTGTTATTTATGGTAGAGAAATGTGGCTGAGGAATGTTTTCCAACACGACAGTTTAGGGCTGGATGGTTTCAGGGAAACAGGTAGGCCGGCTGCGGGCCTCCCCCCCCTGACAGGCCCCACTGGCTCAGGTAAGCTGACCATGGCCCTCCCACCCCCCTGACAGGCCTCGCCAGCCCAGGTA
>NW_015162652.1:24260-32390 GCF_001447785.1 Gekko japonicus
ATAATAGACCTTCTATGACATCTATTGGCATCTTTTACTACTTTTGATTTCAGTCTTCTATAAATTGTTTGTGATTAGTTCTTTAACCTAGGGTACCAACCCTATACGCTTCCTTAGCTTGGCTATGTCATTCTCACCCTCAGTAGGAAAAAATGTTACCCCAACCCAGCAGTAAAACATCTACTTTCTAACACTGTTTAATGATTCTTTTTCTTTGCAGTGAGGAAACCCAATCAGTGGAAGAGCCAGAATCATTTAAAGAGCTTGACAGCTTGGATACAGAAAGGACGTTGCTTTTTCCCAAGGAACTGGATAGGTAGGGTCACAGATTAAACTTGGAAGCTTTAAAACAGAATAACAAAAGGAGATATTTCCTGGGAATTAATAGCCACTGGGAGAAATGGAGGTATGAAGAGCAAACGGGAGTTCATATATGGTCTTTAATCCTTGTGTAGTATCTGGTGGTGAGTTCACACTGGTTGTGGAATAATAATAGGAACACTGGGTGTTAAATACTGGACAACTTTAGCTGGAGCCCTCCTATCTATACTTAGGACAGTCAGTTATTTTTTTCTCACTTAATTCTGCACTGCAGTCAAGGAGAGATATATTGCTTCTTTAGCACAGCAGGTTATACTGGCACATAGAAAAGTATTTATTTGTGGGGAACAACTTTAAATAGTTGAGAGTTATGGACATTTTCAATTTGAATAATGGGGAGAATAGGGACATTACGACCAGTTCTTCCTTGGCCAGAGAAGTTTTAAAATGAACCACAGAAGTATTAAAATGCACCACAGCCTTAGGATCTGCATGCCACCTGTGACTAAGCGTGGCAAAATAATATGATTGCACTGTTGTTATAAGAGCTGGGTTACAGACCAAGGGCAAAATCCTGTTCTCTTTAGTTTTACTGGAAACAGGGCTATTTTGGGGCAGGAACACACAGGAACAGAGTTCCAGCTGGCTTCAGAGTTGGCCACGCCCACTACAGCCAAAACCTCTGCCTGCATGGCTACAGAGGGAGGGCCTGGAGAGCGACACCCCCGCTGGTGACTCTGAGGCAGGTGGGACAGCCCCCCCCCCTGGAAGGATCAGGGAGGCATTTAAATGCCTCCCCGTGCCTTCCCCAGCTTGTCCAAGGGCCGGCCTGCCCGGGTTCCCCGCAGTCGTGGGGCACCCAGGCAAGCCAAGGGAAGGTAGTTTAAAGGCACGGGTGTGGCCTAATATGCTAATAAGCTGCACTGTCAGGGGTGTGGCCTAATATGCGAATGAGTTTCCGCTGTTGGGTGTAGCCTATTATGCTATTGAGTTCCTGCTGGGCTTTTTCTTCAAAAAAAGCCCTGGCCGGAAACATGCATAGAACTCACTGAGATGGCAACCCAATCCTGATATCAGATTTAACGTCTGACCTCTACAAATGCCAGAAAGACATGATCATGTAACAGCGATCCTCTACAGTGATCCTTAGACTAGGAACTTAAAGTATAACTTAATCAGCAAATACTTGTTCCTACAATTAAAAAAGAGAGAGAGGTTAAAATGGACCTTTGGGTCCCCTAATAATGTGGCAGAAAGAACTGGCTATTTGTGTTTGCACGGGCATTAAAAAAAAGCTGCCGCAAGGAAAATGGAAGAAAGATAAGCATCAGCAGCTCAGTAACAATGTCGCTTCCTCTTCTTGAAATATTGGAAAGCTTGCGGTGTGTGTGGGAGGGGAGACTTTCCCTTTGGGACGCCATTATGTTTTCGCAGAAATCTATTTGCAGCAGTGGTGTTTTGGGGAAGTTATAAGTAGCCCAGTCAATGCTTTCTTCAAGACAACGCACGGGCAGAATTGATACATGTGGCAGGACCTGCAGTCACAGACGATATTGGGGATAATGTTCCCAAGTCCTCTAGGGCCCTAATTAGAGATGTAAAATTTCCGGAAATTTTGAAGCTCGGGAAAAAAACGGAAATTTTCGGAAAAATTGAAAAAAATGCTACATTAGCATTTCTTTTGTCTTTTCTAGATTGAAAGTCATTCTGTTACTTTAGGAACATAAAAAATGACTATGGACATTTTTACTTGGCATGAAATTATCACAACTAGCATATTAAAAATACAGTGTACCCAAACAATTATTACAAACAGAATACCCACCCACATGCAAAAACAAAACTGAAACCTTTTTCTTTTCTTGTGACAACAGCACCTCCTAAAGGAAGAAATGCATCTTGTTCTTGCATTGGAGAGTTCAGTTTGTAACCTAGGACTTGCTTGTCCTCAGTGCACAGAAATTAGATCAATCTGATACCATATATATATATATTAGAAATGATTTGGAAAATATTTGAACACCTTGTCTTAAAATATTTTATGTATCATGTTAAAATAAAACATTCCATAATCAATTTCTTTTCTTTTCTTTTTTCAATTTTTCCAACTTTTCGGGAAAAAAAACAAAAAAGCTTCAGGGAAAAAAACGGAAAAAACCAGTTTTTTTCCGAATTTTTCCGGGTTTTTTCCCGGGCCTTCACATGTCTAGCCCTAATCAGTTCAGGATCAAAATGCAGGGGGGAGGGTTGGGCTTCAGCCTTCCCTCCCATTCCCTTCCCCCCCCCGAGCCAAAACAGACACGGGGACTCTGTTTATCCCAGTGTAAGGCACATGGCCAGTGCACATGGAGCCCCAGATTGGGAAACAGGCTCCCAGCAGCCGTTTTACCTTGGGAAAATGGCACAAAAGGGAAGGCTGAAGTCTTTCCCCCCCTCCCCCCTGTACTTTCAAGCCAATTGGGGTCCCAGAGGCTTTGGGAACCCTATTGTCACATGCAGGGGTCATTTCGTAGAAACAGAGCTCATTAGCACAACTCATTAGCATAACTTATTTGCATATACCACGCCCCCTGACATCACCGGAGGTGTGTCAGAAGGCAACACCCACCACTCAGGCGCCACTGGACTGTTTTGGACTGGGGGGCGGGGGGGGGCCTTGCAACTTACCTGGCTGCTTCTTGCTCTGACTGAGGGCTGCTGGGAGCAGGGGGCAGGGCTTCTTGCATGTGCCCGCCCCCTGGGCTCTTTACTGCCGGAGCTCCGCTCCTGTGCGCTCCCTGCAGGAAATGACCCCTGGTCACATGTGACTGCAAGTTGGGTCAGAGATCCTCACCCGAACTCATGTCACATGTATTGTCTAGTTTGGCCCTAGTGGTCTCACAAACTCAGTCATCAAGATTGATTTTCTTTGCAAATCTGGCCCCCTTCAAATAGAAAGTGCATGAAAAAAAATTGGATTTTACTGCTAAGCACAAGTAAATCCCACTGGCATTAGTAGAGTTTACTTCCCAGTGCAAAGGGTTAAGATTGGGTTTCTGAACTCCATTCCTGGCCATCATTATGAATAGTTGTTACTTTGGTTAAAGGACTACCACTTGGGCCCCCGTTGGGGAAAAAGGAGGGGTATAAATAAACAAATTACTAAAAAGAATACCTATCTCAGCATCAATTTCGTTTCTTCTTAGTAAATAATCAAATCCATATTATTCATTTGTATAAAGGGTTTTTTAATGCACTGAGAGGAGCTGCGGTGGCTCAAGTGGTTAAGCCGCTGAACTGCAGGCTGTGGAAGGTCGGCAGTTCAGCAGTTTGAGACCCGGGTTGCCGCATGACGGAGTGAGCTCCCGTCTCTAGTTCCAGCTCCTGCCAACCTAGCCGTTCGAAAGCAAGAAATTGCAAGTAGATAAATAGGTACCACTTCGGTGGGAAGGTAACAGCGTTCCGTGCGCCTTTGTGTTTAGTCATGCCAGCCACATGACCACGGAAACGTCTCCGGACAGCGCTGGCTCTTCGGCTTTGAAATGGAGATGAGCACCGCAACCTTAGAGTCGGATTCGACTGGCTTTCGAGCAAGGGAACCTTTACCTTTACTTTAATGCACTGAGACAGTATGAGCTAATATTTTTTAGCTAGCCAGGTTTCTGCTCCTTTTATTGTTTTTCTCTTGTTTTTATGCATGGGCACTTGTGCTCTCTTGTGAGCCGCCCTGAGCTCGCTTGCGGGGAGGGCAGGGTGTAAATACAATAAATAAATAAATAAATACAATTTGCCGTTATTTCATGGCATTTTTTTTTAAAAGTCTCTGCTGTCCTCCTCTGCTTTTCTCTAGGAGCCCTGTGGTGAAATCATAACTGCATGTTTACAGTATTGGCTCGCTGCTAAAGGAATGGCAGGGATCATGACAAAAGTCGAGTATGATAATGACTTCGTTGCAGTCAAGCAGTGGGTCATGCTGACTCAGAGGAAATGGCCTTTTTATAACAGATCTATTGAATAATTTGTAGGAGAGCCCAGGGAAATTAAAACTACGCAAGGAATCAAATATTTGTGGGGTGGATGGAATATATCTGAAAATTTCTCTTGTGTGTGTACCTTTCAGTGAAGAATACACCACTTGGTCTCAAAAGATTCAAAATAAACACTTGGATCTCGTGGGAAATTTCCACTGATGGAACATCAGAAGAGTTCCGTCAGCAGAGCTGACTGTCTTGCCTCCCCCAAATGCTTCCTGAAACACTGCTCCTTGGGGGGTAGGGGGCTCCCTCCCGCCAGGAGCGGTATGTAGGTGGAGGCGGTCTACAGTAGGAAGGGGGGGATTGACAAAAATTACACCCACACCTGCCAGTGGAAATAAAAGGAAGCAAACCACAATTACCACTCATGGGCCCCGGTCACACGGAGAATTTGCCGTGCGAAAGGCACGAATGCTGGGCGGACTTTCGGGGCGCGACGACACCGCAACATCTGGCAAGCGTAGCGCACCCGTGGCGTGCCGCCAAAGGTGCGCGGTTAAAAAGTACCTGTAAAGATCTACTAGCAAATGGTTTGCCATGGGCTGCAGACGGACTCATTCGGTGTGATCGCGCTGGCGTGCGCCTATTCCCTCCGGCCGACCTCTTTGCAGCGCGCGCCGATGGACGAAACCCTGGTGCGCCGCCGTTGCGTCTGATCGCATAATGGCAGATCAGAATGCGACGGCGCAAATAGCCACGCTCCCCCCCGCGCGCGTTTTCTGGCACATGTGGCCGAGGCCATGGTTCACCAAAAGCTTGCTGGAGAAGGTCTGCTTTCAGAGTCTTCCTCACATGCTCAGAAAGCCCTTTCTGTAGCACAGGTGCAGCTAGTGAGAAAGCCCTAACAATGACAGATCCTGCCGGTTTATGTGGAGGAATTAGTGGTAATCCATGACTTGCAGGCACATGTGGACAGAGGTGGTCCTGTAGCTATGCGTTTGTGAAGGGCTTTAAAGATTAACATCAGCATCTTGAACTGAGAGTGGGAACAAAATGGCATGCAGTGTAACAATCTTTAACTTGGGGTAATATGTTCAGATTGCCTAATTTCTCTTGACAGTTTAGCTGCTGTGTTCTGCACCAATTATAGCTTCCAATGTTGCCTTCAAGGGCTGCCCCATGTAGAGTATTTTAAAGGAATCCAGTCTTGAGGTTACCTTAGTATGAAATAGCATCGCTAGGTATGCTGAGTCTTGACAAATGGGACAATTAGGAAAAGTTAGGAAAAAGGCCTGTTTGCCGCCTGTCATACATGCTTCTACAGGGTAACAGCTGGATCTAACAGAACTCCCAAGCTCCTGAAATGTTCCATCCAAGGTGGATAGCATAGGTAAAGGTAAAAGGTTCCCTTGCTCAAAAGCCAGTCGTGTCCGACTCTAGGGTTGCAGTGCTCATCTCAGTTTCAAAGCCGAAGAGCCAGCGCTGTCCGAAGACGTTTCCGTGGTCATATGGCCGGCATGACTAAACACCGAGGTGCACCAAAGTGGTACCTAATAATCTACTTGCAATTTCTTGCTTTCAAACTGCTAGGTTGGCAGGAGCTAGAACCAGAGACGGGAGCTGACTCCGTCATGCGGCACACTCGGGTCTCGAACTGCTGAACTACCGACCTTCTATCCTGCAGTTCAGCGTCTTAACCACTTGAGCCACTGCAGTGGTATAAAAACCAACTCTTCTCCCTCCTCTGTTTTATTATTACAGTGACCACCCTGTGAGGCAGGTTAGACTGAGGGTGATTTCCCACTGGCGCTGCTCCGGGCTAACTGGTCCCTTTTGCCTCGATGGTAGGTGTCAATTTCACACAAGCTGCTGCGCAGCCGCATTTTGCCTCGCAGCTTGGTGCGATTTCCCCCGCGCCTACTCAATCCTGTTTTTTGAGGATTGAGTAGATGCGGGGAAAATCGCACCAAGCTGCGAGGCAAAATGCAGCCGCGCAGCAGCTTGTGTGAAATTGACACCTACTATCGAGCCAAAAGGGACGAGCAGCGCTAGTGGGAAATCACCCTGTGAGTAACTAGCCCAAGGTCACTCAGTAAGCTTCCATGGTAGCAGGGGTCATTTTGTAGAAAAAGAGGTGCAGGAGCTCATTAACATAACTAATTAGCATAGCTTATTTGCATATGCCACACCCCCTGGCATCACCGGAAGTGTGTCAGAAGGCAACACCCACCGCTCAGGCTCCACTGGAGTGTTTTGGATCGCTAGCTATGGGGTGGGAGCGCAGATCCTTGTGCTCCTCGTGGCCCTGGGCTGCTTGGAGCAGGGGGTGGGGCTTGTTGCATGTGTCCGCCCCCTGGGCTCTTTACTGCCAGAGCTCCGCTCCTGTGCGCTCCTGCAGGAAATGACCCCTGCATGGTAGAATAGGATTTTGATCTTGGGTTGCCCCTATCCTAGTCCAGTGCTCTAACAACTACACCTCACTGATGCTTGAGCCTGTGGATGACATGTTCTCAGCCCTCCAATGTATACTTTTACTGCAGAATTTGGGGAAATCATTACTTTTCTGGGCAAGAAGCTGGACTTTATTTGAAGACATTTGCCTAGCCAGCTCCTGCTCTACAATTTCTCTTTGTTAAGAGGGAAGCCAACAAAACAGTACTTCTTTCTCTTTTTGTTTGCAGGGGAGATACCAAATTAGAAACACAGGATACTTCTGGAAGTGTAGCATATGGAACAGTTGTGTTTACACGATGGAAAAAATTCTGGACTGCTCCGGTCACAGTGTTTATGGGAAATGTTATCATGTACTTTGCTTTCCTCTTTCTGTTTTCCCATGTCCTCTTGGTGGATTTTAAACCACCCCCACCTAAAGGCCCGTCAATCCTTGAGGTTATACTTTACTTTTGGGTTTTTACAGTGGTCTTGGAAGAAATCCGACAGGTCAGTAACTTACCTTATATCTTTCAGCAATTCTGTATTAAACCTAATAGGTTAGCTTTCCAATTGGAAAACCTTCCCATTAGCTTTCAGAAGCAGCATACTCCGCTCCTTCTTTCAGATAGTTTTGTGCTATTCCTTGGCATATGACTGCAATTCCACAGCAGCTCTGCCAGCAACCAATATTGTAATGGCTCTGTTAATGGTTTCTATCAATTCAAACAATTAATGTACTTCTCCTTTTTGAAAGTATGACAGCCAGTGAATCATTCTCAGGGAAGTGCACACAATCGCTTATGGCAGCAGTTTCTCTGGTCTTTCCATAGCTGTTCACTGGATGTAGTGAATAAATCATATTGCTCCTTCACCATGGTTTGCATGCTGTGGTTGTCACCAAAGGCTTTCTCAGTGCGTACTGAACAGTAAGGCATGCAGAACTGGATTTCTCCTTGTGCTAAACTGCTCAGATCAGGATGTTTTGCCATAATAAGAAAGGTGTCTTGGACAGAATTAAAATGAAAAGGTGCCATGAAACAAATGCTTGTATTCAGGGGTCGTTTCGTAGAAAAAGAGCTAGGGGAACTCATTAGCACAACTCATTAGCATATGCCACGCCCCCTGACATCACCGGAAGTGTGTCATAAGGCCACACACCCCGCCCCCAATGGTCCCGGCCGCCACCGCCGGCCTTGCAGCTCCACTGCCGAGCCCCATCAGGGGCCCGGCGGTAGACCTGCAAGGCCAGCGGGAGTGCAAGGAAGCCCCGCGAAGGCCCTCCCTGGCCCCAGGCAGGCAGGGGTGGGGAGAGGCAGGGAGGAAGCAACTTACCCTCCCTCTTCTCCTGCCTCCTCCTGGCTGAATGAGGGCTGGAAGCGGGGCGGCCGGAAGCAGAGGGAGGGGCTTCGTCATGTGCCTCCCC
>NW_015162652.1:32661-36547 GCF_001447785.1 Gekko japonicus
CGCCTTAAGAGCGTCCTGGCATATAAACGGGGGTGGGGCCAGATGGGGGAGGAGGGAGACGGGGAAGATGGGCGGCGCTGGCAGGGGAGAGGGGGAATAAAAAGAGGGGCTCTTTGAGAGGACCAGGGAGGAACAGCGTGAGAAGGAGACACTACGCACGACGGCTAGAGAGAGAGCAAGGGGCGAGTCATCTCCAGCCCACGAGGCAGAGGGACCTGAGGGGTGCTGCTAACCCCATTCCCTGCCTGTCTGAGGTCCTACCGCAGCTCCCTTTGGTGAACCCACCCCGACTGCCAGCGCAACCCAGCCAGACGCCACGGCCACCGGTGGAAAACACCCCCCCCCAGCGCCCAGGAGAGGCTCGGCACAGGAGGAATATTTTAAATGTCGCTCAGCTCAGCAAAAGTAATTTTCAGTGATCAAACAGTGGTTGGTTTCCTAAAGTTATTTAAAATATACTAACTATAAAAGGGGGAGATTAATATAGCTCTTTGCTATCCACTGTGATGAGATGTAGGAAGCGACAGTAGTTAGAGATTTATGAGGATCATCCCAGTGGGTTGCACTCTCTTACAGGTGTGTTGCAGGAGGGAGGAAAATGGAACAGGTTCGACTGGGAGAGGAGCTCTGGAACGTTTGATAGGGAATTTGAGTTTGTCTCCACATACTATGTAAAATGGCCAAGAAATGCAGCCTGGTACTCAGTAACATTACATATCAGTTTATATTTTTATATATGTATGTATGTCAAAGTATGTAAAAGGTAAACATGAAAAAATATAAACTGATTCAGTATTAGCTAATGCAAGATATCTGCATTTTATATTGGGGAATGGGACTCTGGGGCAAGTGATGCTCCGTCATCTTGGTGCTTGGGGAGGTCAACAGTGGGAGGGCTTCTAATGTCCTGGCCCCACTGGTGGACCTCCTGATGGCACTGGTATTTCTGGCCACTGTGTGATACAGAGTGTTGGACTGGATGGGCCTTTGGCCTGATCCAACATTGGCATTTCTTATGTTCTTTTGGGAAAGTAGTGTGGAGTTACTTTGCAAGTGGATCCCAAAGGTAGAATAAGGCTATAAATGTGTCCTGAAAAGTATAGTAAGTTTAGAAGTTCAAAACGTTAGTGAACCAGTGCCATAGAGAAAAGGCTGTTTCACTCAGCAAAACATAATAGCATTGGTTACAATACATTTGTAAATCATTTTTTTTGCATCATTAGTTAATAATGGTTCATGTAAATGCAGAATAGTAGTAATAATGATAATAATAATAACAATAACAGCTTGGTACAACAAGAATCCTGCAGAGATGCATCTGCAATTCCCAAGAACTTGGCTAGATCTCAAATTGCAGAACACCATCTACCAGTCAAATATCTGACTGGGAGCAGGAATCTTTTTGTAGCAGGAACTCCTTTACATATTAGGCGACACACCCCTAATGTAGCCAATCCTCCAAGAGCTGATGGTAGCCCCTGTAAGAAGAGCTCTGTAAGATCTTGGAGGATTGGCTACATTAGGGGTGTGTCGCCTAATATGTAAAGGAGTTCCTGCTACAAAAAGATTCCTGCTCCCAGTCAGATATTTGACTGGTAGATGGTGTTCTGCAATTTGAGATCTAGCCAAGTTCTTGGGAATTGCAGATGCATCTCTGCAGGATTCTTGTTGTACCAAGCTGTTATTGTTATTATTATTATCATTATTACTACTATTCTGCATTTACATGAACCATTATTAACTAATGATGCAAAAAAAATGATTTACAAATGTATTGTAACCAATGCTATTATGTTTTGCTGAGTGAAACAGCCTTTTCTCTATGGCACTGGTTCACTAACGTTTTGAACTTCTAAACTTACTATACTTTTCAGGACACATTTATAGCCTTATTCTACCTTTGGGATCCACTTGCAAAGTAACTCCACACTACTTTCCCAAAAGAACATAAGAAATGCCAATGTTGGATCAGGCCAAAGGCCCATCCAGTCCAACACTCTGTATCACACAGTGGCCAGAAATACCAGTGCCATCAGGAGGTCCACCAGTGGGGCCAGGACATTAGAAGCCCTCCCACTGTTGCCCCCCCCAAGGACCAAGAAGACAGAGCATCACTTGCCCCAGAGTCCCTATCTATACCTTGTGGCTAATAGCCACTGATGGACCTCTGCTCCATATGCTTATCTAATTCCCTTTTGAAGCCGTCCATGCATAACTGGAATAAGTGTGATATGGTTGCAATCTTCCTGTTCATCGTTGGAGTCACCTGCAGGTTTGCCGATTTCAAGAGGGTTCTTAACAGTTCTTTTTTATGTAATGGCACCATTGTAATAGGAAATGGTCTAGAAAGGGTGTGCAAGTAAAGAACGGGTGTGCAAGTGCAAGAAAGGGTATGCAAGTAAAGAACGGGTGTGCAAGTGCCAGGGAGGCAAGTAAAAATGGTCACTATGAATCTTTGGAAAAAAATTACTAGGTACCAGGGGTCATTTCCTGCAGGAGCGCACAGGAGCGGAGCTCCGGCAGTAAAGAGTCCAAGGGGCGGGCACATGCAACAAGCCCCGCCCCCTGCTCCCAGCAGCCCTCAGTCAGAGCAAGAAGCAGCCAGGTAAATTGCAGAGTTGCAGTCCAGTGGCACCTTTAAGACCAAGATTTATTCAGGTACAAGCTCTCCCTCCTCTGTGAGGGCAGATCTGCACGTAATTCCCCCCCCCCCAATAGCTAGCAATCCAAAACAGTCCAGTGGAGCCTGAATGGTGGGTGTTGCCTTCCGACACTCTTCGGGTGATGTCAGGGGGTGTGGCATATGCAAATAAGTTATGCTAATGAGTTATGCTAATGAGCTCCTGCACCTCTTTTTCTACAAAATGACCCCTGCTAGGTACTATTTACCATTCATACAAAACAAAAATTCCGAGAGTCCCTGAAAGAATTAGATTGAATAAGTGTAAAACCATAGAACAAGATATGCTTCACCTGTAACCTCATCACTACCAAATACCGTGGTGACCAACAGTATGTCTGGTTTCTACAAATAATTAAATAAGTGGTTGTTTATTGGGATACCAGTACAATGGCAGATATTGTTTCATTATGTAGATTCCATTTTGGATACATGGTCCCGTAATCAAAGCTATTGCCACAGATCTGAGGGCAGTCAGCTTATTTTCTTATTGTTTTCTTTCCCCAGAATGCTGAATTCAACCTTTCAAGATGGCCGAACAATACTAGCTATTGATTTTATGGTGTTTACCCTTAGACTGATTCATATTTTTGCCATTCATAAGCAGCTGGGCCCAAAGATTATCATTGTGGAGAGAATGGTAAGTACAAGATTGATCAGAGAGACATGACAAAAAAGGTGTGCGTTAAATCCACACATTAGACTGAAAACCTTAAAGATGCCTGATGTCAGTGCTGCAATACTGAAAGCAAAGAACACACTGTAATGCCTATTTAAAACTAGGAGGGTTCCCAGCAGCATTGGGCTGGGAAATACCTGGAGATTTGGGGAGGGGGGCCGAGCCTGGGAAGGGCTGGGTTTGGGGAGGGACCTCAGCAGGATATGATGCCATTTTCTCCAAGGGAACGGATCTTGGTTGTCTGTAGACCAGTTGGAATAGCAGATCTCCAGGTACCACCTGGAGATTGGCAACCCTAGAAGCCACACACACACACACACACTGACAGGGCTCTTTTTGTAGCAGGAACTCCTCTGCATCTTAGGCGACACACCCCTAATGTAGCCAATCCTCTGAGAGCTTACAGTAGCCCCTGTACGAAGAGCTCTGTAAGCTCTTGGAGGACTGGCTACATTAGGGGTGTGTCACCTAATATGCAAAGGAGTTCCTGCTACAAAAAGAGCCATCTATCTGCCTGTGTCTGTCTA
>NW_015162652.1:36786-38385 GCF_001447785.1 Gekko japonicus
AAGTAAGATTTATAATATGATCCTAGATCTAATCATTGCACCATAAAGAGTAGTTCATGCCACAGTGGCTGAAGTAGCAACTCAACTGATATGGAGGTGAGAGTGATTGTAAGTAAAGGTGCTCCCTAAGAGTTCCATGAACATCCAGTCAAGTAGAAATGCATTTACCATCATAGGCCCCAGTCACACGCATGTCTGTTTGCCCCGGACCAAAATAACACGCGGCTGCGCGATCAGATGTCCCATAGAGGTCCCGTCGAGGTTCTGTGTTTAGGGGGTAGGTGCCAATCACAGGACAATCCTGCGGCGCGGCAAAGAAGCGGCCTTTCTAGCAAAAGGCTCCGCGGGTTTAACCCCTTCCAGGGCTGCAGAGGAATGCAAACTGTGTCCTCCGTCCGGTCCCCTCCAGGAGGAGCTTCAGCCCCCTCCAGGAGGAGCTTCAGACGGGCCGCCCTCCCGCCACGCCCCCCTGCACCTCCCCCTCTGCTGCCCGGTGCAGAGAGTTCCTCTCGAGCAGGCCAATCCAGGAGTGGGGGGGTACGGAAAAGAGGAGGGGGCTGTGTTGTTTGTTTTTAAACGAAGTGTGCGCATTCGTCGTTGGGTGCTTGTGCGCATCCCGTGGAGACTTGGAAAAAAAACCTTTTAGCGAAGGGACATGGGCGGGCACTGGATGCCACGACCTACCACCGGAAACGCGATCAGGCACCCGCCCTTGCCCCGTGGTTTCCGGAAACTAGTACCTTGGAGGTACTAGTTTTTTACCCCGCATCTTTGGCAGGAAGCCTCGGGTTCGCCACGGAGCTCTACGCTTCCCAGATGTGGCGCTGTGATCGCGCCCGAAAAATCCGCCTATCTTCTGTCTCTGTAGCGTGGCTAATGCTCCGTGTGACCGCAGCCTTAGTTGGCCCATCTGAAAGGAGAAATAGCACGCCAATAATGCATTTATCTGAGCTGTCAATTACTCACTCCCAGTGTTCCCTCTAAGCTGAGTTAGCGTGAGCTAGCTCAGTTTTCTAGCCTCCGGCTCACCCATTTTTGTCTTAGCTCAGGAAGGAGGACATCCAGAGCAAACTATGCACCAGCCAAATCGCCTGCTCACAACTTCAATGTCGGGAGCTCACAAAGTAGAATTTTTGCTCACATGATTCCACAGCTTAGAGGGAGCATTGCTCACTACTGTGCTAACAGTACATGCAAGTGGGCTTACTCCCATGGTGTGTTTATAACGATTGGTCCCATGGAATGTTTACAAGGGCAAGTAATGTATCTGTATGCACCATTAACATGTTTCAGTCCTAAATGTGTTATAGAGAGGAATTAATCTAAAAATAGGTGCCTGATGATGACGACGACTGAGCATTAGGCCAGGGTCCCGTTTCAATCTACGCATGATCCTTCCATGCATTCAGTCAACATGTGTAGAGGATGAGTTATATAAATGTTAGCTTGCTCCTAATGATCACCATCTCGTGAGCATGGTGCCTACTACGCGTAGAGGAGATGTCGCCCCTAATGGGAAACCCTGCTTTCTGAATAATCCTAATTATGAGGAGGGAGTATAAGTGTGTACACTTCCTCCACGCATAGGTGTTGTGCTCA
>NW_015162653.1:0-3997 GCF_001447785.1 Gekko japonicus
GACTGTTTTGGACTGCTAGCTATGGGGAGACGACGCGCAGATCTGCCCTTGCAGAGGAGGGAGAGCTTGTACCTAAAGGCGGGCCGGGGGGGGAGCTCTGCAACTTACCTGGCTGCTTCTTGCTCCTCGTGGCCCGACTGAGGGCTGCTGGGAGCAGGGGGTGGGGCTTGTTGCATGTGCCTGCCCACTGGGCTCCTTACTGCCGGAGCTCTGCTCCTGTGCGCTCCCGCAGGAAATGACCCCTGGCTACTGCCGGAGCTCTGCTCCTGTGTGCTCCTGCAGGAAATGACCCCTGGCTACAGTGGTATGTCAATCACAGATTTTTTCTTTAAGTCTTAAAAAAAAATACATGCACCAAACAGATGGAGCAGGATGGGACATTTTAAGGCCTCCTGTACAGCTTTGACCTGAATGGCCCACGCTAGCCCGATCTCATCAGACCTCAGAAGCTAAGTAGGGTCGGCCCTAGTTAGTATTTGGATGGGAGACCACCAAAGAAGTCCAGGGTCGCTACACAGAGGCAGGCCATGGCGAACCACCCTACGGGTTTGCCATGAGTCAGCTGCGACTTGACGGTAAAAGCAAAGAAAACCGCCAATCAGAGAATACTCATCCCAGCCAATCAGGGGCAGGCCTGTAGCCAGGATACTGTGGCTCGTAGGGTGAAAAATCTTCTGGTGGGACCGAACTTCTCAATGAATAGAAAAATCTCGTTTTTTCTTCCCCTGCCTTAAACAACAACAACAAAAAAGAGCATGTGCCTTTTAAGCAATGTTTTAAAATGTCTTTCAAAAGAGGTGTTTTTGAGGGGAAGGCTTGTGGGGCTGCTCCTTTAAGAAAGGGGGCGGAGCCTTCCCCTGCCTTAAACAACAACAACAAAAAAGAGCATGTGCCTTTTAAGCAATGTTTTAAAATGTCTTTCAAAAGGGGTGTTTTTGAGGGGAAGGCTTGTGGGGCTGCTCCTTTAAGAAAGGGGGCGGAGCCCCAAATAGCCCCACCCCCACCTTCGCTAGGGCCTGATCAGGACATACCCCGTGGAGCCAAGCTGAAGTCATGATGCCCTCTAACCACTCTGAGTTGGCTATCATAAAGTCAATACAGAGAGAGGGCAAAGTTTCCCGGATCAGCACTGCCCTCCTTCAGAGCGGGCGGACAGTTCTCACAGCCCCCCTCACTGAAGGGAAAGGGGAGGTGCTTTTGACAGCTGATGAAGCCCTCAGGAAAAGCACACACAAACACACCTCTCTTTGGCTCAGTTCTGGAAGACGCTTTGACCTGTCCTCATCCCCGGAACGTGTGGGTCAGGAAGTGCCCCCCCCATCTTTGTTGTTTCAAGGCAGGTTCTCACTTATTTAGCAAAACACAAGTCAAGGGAGCAGGGTAAATTAAATTTCCCTTGGTAAACAGGAGGGAGGGTCCGCGCTGGAGCAACTGCCCCTGAGGAAGGCGCCGGCAGGGAGACTTCAAGACACAAAGGAGCACTGTCGCTGGGGAGTAATCGGGAAATGGTGTTAAGGGGCAAGCGTTTTATATTTACTTATCTGTGCCAGTTGGCGATATTTCAAAGAGCAACGCTCGCTATCCGGACTTGTCTCCTTTGTGTGCCAGAGTTGCCAACTGATCGAGAAAACGGGCCAGACTCGCTCCTCTGCCCATAGCAGCAGCTGGATGCGCAGAAATCAGCCAAGTGGCATTTCTAGCAATGCAGAACGGTTATCTGCCGCTGGGCAGGCCAGTGACCGCAGCTCAGCCTGCTGCATAAGGCTAGCGTACCCACACATCCTGTTCATTTCAAAGGTCACCGTGAAAACCTAAGCGATGGATTCCGGAATTTTTAATGCTGCTACAGCTCTGAAATATGAATGAAACACGCTGATCTTCCCCCTTGGGTGACAGTGGACAGGCAGCCAGAGAGACCCAACAAACCGGCTTTTTAGAGAGTCGCACCATCAGTCCTGTCTCAGTGCTGTCACTAGCCTATAATTTATTCATATTAAGAGGCTAAATAATGTTCTTCTTCTCTGCCTCTTCATTCTCACGTTATTAATTCCAGACACTGAAAAATGGGGCTCTAATTTGAATCATTTAAGTGTCTCCACTCTCCGTGCTAATCAATAAAACCACTTCTTTTTTTAGGAGACGTTTCCTATTGGTCTGCCCCCCCACCCCAAAACCCTGCCGAGAAAGTGTGGGTAGAACCGGAAAAAAGAAACATAAATGATCTTCAAAGTTTTTATTTCTAGCTAACACTGAAGCTAGACAAGTACTTGCTCGCGACCCTCCCAAATTTTAGTTCTGGATGTATGTAATTGACGCTTCATTTTAAATCTGCAATAAAGACACGCCCACAGCAGAGCTGATCCTAAATGAAAGATACTGCACTGGAGACTAAGATTAAATGTGCTTCAGATAAAATTGAAACACCGTAATGGGTCGCTTGAAATGTTGTGCCATTCATTTTTTTGTTACTTTTAAAATGTAGTTGCATGTTGATTTATGAATGGGAATCAATACAAATGTAGTTAGAGAAACACATTTGCACATTGCCTTGGGATTCAGAAAAGCATTATAACAGGCCAATGGCAGCATGTAAAATGAAAGGTGGAAAAAGTGTAATTGCCTTGGAACATATTGCATATCGTATGGGGTAGCGTTCTTCTTGAACCTGTGGGTGCTTTTGCAATTTTGAAAACCCAAGTAGGAAACCCACAAGGACTTGCAGGGGGCACCTCATTTTCCCCTGGATCCCCTTTCCACACACCATTTCCTCTATATCCTCACCTTTCCCTGCCTCCTCCGATCCTTCTCACCTAGCAACTAACCTACTTTTATTGGCTCCCCAGTATTTATTTTTTTGCTTCATTTCTATCCTGCCTTTCTTCCCCAAGGGGGCTGAAAGCAATTTACATCACTCTCCTCTCCATTTTATCTTCACAACAACCTTGCGAGACTGTGTAACTAGCCGAGAACGTGTAACTAGCCAAAGGCAACCTAATAAGCTTCTGAGGTAGAGGGGTGAGTCTCACCAGGGTCTTCCAGATCCTAGTGTGAAACTCTCACTACACCACGCTGGCTTTTGTGGGGTAGGTGCTGTTGAACAATACCAAGCAGCTGGGTCTAGATGAAGCAAGCATATTGCTTAGTGGTTGCTGCTGGGTCTGACCCCAATGAGTACTCTCAGAGGCCAAAACAGCCCTGGAAAAGTCCCTGCTGCATTCCCCTCACTTTTACTGACCAATACTGTTGGGAGCCACTGAGGACATTCGTTTCTTAAATCTACAGGAAGTGTTTCTATTATTCTGAGAGGTTTTAACTCCTACCATTACTTATTTATTTAAGATTTCAGATTTTTCTGCAAACCTGGGGTGTTTTTCAGGTTTGTATGAAGAGATGTTTAGCAATGGGGAGACCTGCCTCCTTGTTACCATCTGTTTGGTGCTTAATGGAAGAAGGACGTGCATGGGTCTATGCACCTGTGGAATGTCCTTGCAAAGCCTTTGAAGGGGTCTTTGATACATTATGGTACTCTCCTCCTGCCACACTGATGGCACTGCTTTTCAGCCTTCTGGGCAGGGGTGCCAAACGTGTCTGGCTATGCCCTATATCTGGTAACTGGCAGAATTGCTTTTTTCCATATATGGGGGGAGGGAAAGCGGCATGCTGTAGCCCGATCTCATCAGATCTCAGAAGCTAAGCAGGGTCAATACTTGGAAGGGAAATTGGTGGATAATATGCTAGTGTAAATATTATAACTTGAAAGTAAATGATATGGAGATGTGTAAAATGTGATGAACTTTTATAAGTTATATATGATAATTTGAAGCTAAACACTTTGTGAAGATGTACAAACGAATAATGAATTATCATATGCTTTATATATAGAAAATATGGATTGTAAAGGTGAAAACTTGGAAAATAAATTTATATAAAAAAAAATACTTGGAAGGGAGACCACCAAGGAAGGCTCTGTAGGAGAAGGCCATGGCCAAACACCTCT
>NW_015162653.1:5227-20227 GCF_001447785.1 Gekko japonicus
GAAGAGACTGGATTTATACCCTGCCCGTCACTACTCGAAGGAGTCTCAGAGTATCTTACAATCTCCTTTCCCTTCCCCTCCCCACCACAGACACCCTGTGAGGTAAAAGAAGAAAAAGAAGAGGTTGGATTTATACCCCGCCCTTCACTACTGGAAGGAGTGTCAGAGCGGCTTACAAACTCCTTTCCCTTCCCCTCCCCATAACAGATACCCTGTGAGGTAAAAGAAGAAGAGATTGGATTTATACCCCGCCCAAAGGTTTCTCAGAGCGGCTTACAAACTCCTTTCCTTTCCCCTCCCCACAACAGACACCCTGTGGGGTAGGCGGGGCTGAGAGAGCTCTCTCAAGAACTGCCCTTGAGAGAACAGCTCTGAGAGAACTGTGGCTTGCCCAAGGTCATCCAGCAGCTGCAAGTGGAGGAGTGGGGAATCAGACCCGGTTCTCCCAGATTAGAGTCCGCGCACTTAACCACGACACCGAAGAGACTTCGATAGCAAAAAAAAATAAAAATTGACTAACTGGGACCAATGCTCCCTCTAAGCTGTGGAGTCCTGTGAGCAAAAATTCTACTTCGTGAGCTACTGGTATGAAAAGTTGTGAGCTACCGCATCGATGAGTTTGCTCTGGAGCCCTCCTTCCTGAGCTCAGACACAAAACTGTGAGCCGGAAGGCTAAAAAACTGTGAGCTAGCTCACACCGACTCAGCTTAGAGGGAACGCTGACTGGGACTGGTGGAAGGCCCAAAAGTTTCGGGGTTTTGCCCCCAATTGGTTTGCCCCGTTAAAGAGAGTGATTGGTCTCTCTTTCTCAACTGGCCTCGCTCCTAAGCAGGTTTCCAAAGGCCTAGGAGTGGAGAGTCAGTCAAGCAATGTCGCTAAGTCTGCCGTTGTGAGAATTCGTTGGTTCAGTGGCGACCGAATTACTACGGTGTCTTTCAGGTGGGGCGCCTTGGCGACGGCAGGCAGAAGTTCTACAGGTGCAACCTTTCCCAGCAAACGGAGGCAGTGGGGGAAACGGCACCTGTTGAATGGTGCAGACTTGTGTGAGGAGGAAAAGTTTATAGAAGGACAGAGCAAATTTCCCCAAAACAGCAGTGCAGGTTAACTCAGAAGTAAGTCCCACCGTATTCAATGAGTTTTTACTCATATATAAGAATGCGTAAGATTGCACTGTAAGGCAAATCTCAAAAGTCTCCGATTTTAACATTTTTTAAAATCTAAAAAAGGCTTTGTTTTCGTACGTGTGTTCATACTCCTTGACAGGGCTATTTTGGGGCAGGAACGCACAGGAACGGAGTTCCGGCTGGCTCCCAAGTTGGCCACGCCCAGCAGGAACTCATTAGCATAATAGGCCACACCTAACAGCAAAATCTCATTCGGGTTGGCTACAATTAGGGGTGTGTGGCCTAACATGCAAAAAGCCCTGGGTTTTGACAACAAACAAGGTAAAGAGAATAAGAACCAAAGGTGGGTGTGGCTGGATGACCACACTTCTGGTAACATGGGGGTGTGGCCTAACATGCAAATGAGCTGTGTTGTCAGGGGTGTGGCCTAATATGCTAATGAGTTCCTGCTGTTGGGTATGGCCTATTATGCTAATGAGTTCCTGCTGGGCTTTTTCTACAAAAAAAGCCCTGCTCCTTGAGTACAATTGAGTTCTTTATCTGCTGCGATAGTTGCAATAATGCTTAATACTAGTAACATTATTCAATTGGTATCTGAAGTGCCCACGAAAGCTGATACGCAGAATTAAACTTGGTTGTTCTTAAACATAAGAACATAAGAGACGCCAATGTTGGATCAGGCCAAAGGCCCATCCAGTCCAACACTCTGTGTCACACAGTGGCCAGAAATACCAGTGCCATCAGGAGGTCCAGCAGTGGGGCCAGGACATTAGAAGCCCTCCCACTGTTGACCCCCCCCAAGCACCAAGAAGACAGAGCATCACTTGCCCCAGAGCCCCTAGCTATACCTTGTGGCTAATAGCCACTGATGGACCTCTGCTCCATATGCTTATCTAATTCCCTTTTGAAGCCATCCATGCTTGTAGCACCCACCACTTCCTGTGGCAGTGAATTCCAAGTGTTAATCACTCTTTGGGTGAAGAAGTACTTCCTTTTATCCATTCTAACCCGACCGCTCTGCAGTTTCATGGAGTGCCCACGAGTTCTTGTATTGTGAGAAAGGGAGAAAAGTACCTCTTTCTTTACCTGCTCTTTCCCATGCATAATCTTATAAACCTCGATCATGTCACCCCTCAGTCGTCTTTTCTCCAAGCTAAAGAGCCCTAAGCGCTTTAACCTTTCCTCATAGGGAAAGTGTTCCAACCCTTTTATCATTCGAGTTGCCCTTTTCTGCACTTTTTCCAAAGCTATAATATCCTTTTTAAGGTGTGGTGCCCAGAACTGCACACAGTATTCCAAATGAGGTCTCACCATTGATTTATATAGGGGCATTATTATATTGGCTGATCTGTTTTCAATGCCCTTCCTAATAATCCCCAGCATAGCATTGGCCTTCTTTATTGCAGTCACACACTGTCTCGACATTTTCAGTGAGTTATCCACTACAACTCCAAGATCTCTCTCTTGCTCAGTCTCTGCCAGTTCAGACCCCATCAATGTGTATTTATATTTAGGATTTTTGGCTCCAATGTGCATCACCTTGCACTTGGCCACATTGAACCCCATTTGCCATGTTGACGCCCACTCGCCCATCCTTGACAGATCCCCTTGGAGTGCCTCACAATCCTCACTGGTTTTCACCACCCTGAACAACTTTGTATCATCCGCAAATTTAGCCACTTCACTGCTTACTCCCATCTCCAAATCATTAATGAACAAGTTAAAAAGCAGTGGACCAAGTACTGATCCCTGCGGTACCCCACTGCTTACCACCCTCCACTGAGAAAATTGCCCACCTACACTCACTCTCTGTTTTCTATGAACTAGCCAGTTTTTGATCCATAAAAGGACTTGTCCTTCTATCCCATGATTTTTGAGCTTACTTAGGAGCCTTTGATGAGGAACTTTATCAAAAGCTTTCTGGAAGTCAAGGTAAATAATATCTATTGGATCCCCCTTGTCCACATGTTTGTTCACCCCCTCAAAGAACACTAACAGGTTAGTGAGACAAGATCTTCCCTTACAGAAACCGTGCTGAGTCTGCCTCAATAGGTTTTGTTCATCTATGTGCCTACTAATTCTTTCCTTAATAATGGTTTCCACCAATTTACCCGGTATCGACGTCAGACTGACTGGCCTGTAATTTCCCGGATCTCCTCTGGAACCCTTTTTAAAGATGGGAGTGACATTAGCTACCTTCCAATCCTCAGGAATGGAGGCAGATTTTAAGGAAAGATTACATATCTTTGTCAGGAGATCTACAAGTTCACATTTGAGTTCTTTCAGAACTCTCGGATGTATGCCATCTGGGCCTGGTGATTTTTCAGTTTTTAAGTTGTCTATCAGTTTTAGGACCTCCTCTCTCATCACCTCAATCTGACTCAGGTCTTCCAACACCCCTCCTGAAATCAGTGGTTCTGGAGTGGGCAAGCACTTCTCATCTTCCACAGTGAAGACGGAGGCAAAAAATGCATTTAGCTTCTCAGCCATTTCCCTATCATCCTTCAATACTCCTTTTACCCCTTGGTCGTCCAAGGGCCCCACTGCCTCCCTGGCTGGTTTCCTGTTTCTAATGTATTTGAAGAAAGTTTTATTGTTGGTTTTTACGTTTTTTGCTATATGCTCCTCATATTCCCTTTTTGCCTGCCTGACCTCAGACTTGCATTTTATTTGCCATAGCCTGTGTTCCGTTTTATCAGCCTCACTGTGACTAGCTTTCCACTGCTTAAAGGAATTCTTTTTACTTTTTACAGCCTCCATTACTCTGTTTGTTAACCATGCAGGCTTTTTCCTATACCTGTTTGTGCCTTTCCTAACCTGCGGAATATATATTTTTTGAGCTTCTAGGATCGTAGTTTTAAATAGATCCCAAGCTTCCCCAATTGTTTTGACCCTTTCTACTTTTCCTTTCAGTTTCCTCCCCACGTGTCCCCTCATATCAGAGAAATTACCCCTTTTAAAGTTAAAAATGGTTGTGTGAGTCTTTTTGGCCAATTCTCTATTTGTACAAATGATGAACTCAACAACATTATGATCACTGTTTCCAAGCGGTGCAATCACTTTTACATCTCTCACCAGGTCTTGAGTGTTACTTAGGACCAAATCAAGGATCGCCTCTCCCCTGGTAGGTTCCGTGACCATCTGCTCCATAGCACAGTCATTTAGAGTGTCTAGAAACTCAATCTCTTTTTCCCGACTAGAACACATATTGACCCAATCAATGTGTGGGTAGTTAAAATCACCTATTATTACACAGTGTTTTTGTCTAGTTGCTATCTTTAAGGCATTCATCATTTTATAATCCTCCTCTATCTTTTGATCTGGTGGGCGATAACAAACTCCCAGTGTTAAGTTTCCTTTTGGCCCCCCTATTTCAACCCATAGAACTTCCAGAAGCGAATCCAATTCACTTAGCCTCTCAATCTTTCTAGACTTTATACCCTCTCTGACATACAGAGCTACCCCACCTCCAACCCTTCCCCCCCTATCCTTCCGATATAATATATAACCGGGAATCACTGTGTCCCACTGATTTTCCTCATCCCACCAAGTTTCAGAAATACCCACAATGTCTATTTTTCCCTCCGACACCAAGCACTCCAACTCCCCGATTTTACCTCGGACACTTCTAGCATTTGTATAGAAACAGCTGTAATTTCCCTTACAAGTTAAGCCTGCATCCTTCCTCTTGCTATCTCGAGTCGTTGTCCGGCAGTCCATGTCACCAGCCATGGCCTCTGTGGACAATTTCAATCCACCTCCCTGTAGAAAAGCAACCGGTACCCCCTCACCTCTCTCAGATGAGCCAACCCGAACCAGAGACTTTTCATCTCCTGTCGGCTTTCCCCCAATATTCAGTTTAAAAGCTGCTCTGCCACCTTTTTGATTTTAAGTGCCAGCAGCCTGGTTCCTTCTCGGGACAAGTGGAGACCGTCTCGCCTGTACAGCTCCCTCTTGTTCCAAAAAGTATCCCAGTGCCTAACAAACCTGAACCCTTCCCCCCTACACCATCGTCTCATCCACGCATTGAGACTCCTGATCTCTGCCTGTCTCTCCGGCCCTGCGCGTGGAACAGGTAACACTTCTGAGAAGGCTACCTTGGAGGTCCTGGACCTAAGTTTCCTGCCCAGCAGCCTAAATTTCTCCTCCAGGACCTCACGACTGCATTTCCCCACATCGTTGGTGCCGACATGCACCACGACCACTGGCTCCTCCCCAGCACTATCTACCAGCCTATCTAAAACACGCGTAATGTCCGCTACCTTCGCACCAGGCAGGCAAGTCACCATACGGTCAGTACGCGGGTTCGCCACCCAGCTGTCTACCTGCCTAAGGATCGAATCACCCACTACCAAGAGCCCCCCTCCCACCCTGCTCAGGGATGGTTCCTTGGTGCAAAAGGAGAGCCGCTCACCAGCTGGGGAAGAGGTCCCTTCTGAGGGCACATTCCCCTTATCCTCAGCATGGTGCCCTGTTTCCCCTAGACCCTCATGCTCCCTGACAGCAGCGGGGCTGCCAGATCCAGAGTGGGACGTAGCTAACAAGTCCCCGAGAGTCTTTTCTGTGCGCCTAGCTGACTGTCTCTGCTTCTCCAGGTCAGCCACCTTGGCCTCAAGGGAGCACACACGTTCCCTGAGAACCAGGAGCTCCTTGCACCGAGGACACACCCAAGACTTCTGCCCAGTGGGCAGATAGTCATACATGTGACACTCCGTGCAAAACACTGGATAGCCCCCAACCCCCTGCTGGCATTCTGGCTTCATAATTCTTTTAAAATAAATAAATATAATCCCCCTTTTAAACCCTTGGTATTTATGTGGGTTTTGTTATCAAGTCAAATTATTTTACGGGAAAGACAAAGAGCCTAGGGCCTTGTCTTTCTGGCTCTTTTTGGGCTTCTTACAGAGCCCCTAGTCTAAGAGTCCCTAGGCTAAGAGCCACAGGCAAAGAGCCCTTTAGCTCGCCCTTCGTGCCTCTGGCAAGGTGCTTCCTTAAATAGAGGCCTCCCCCAGCAGAGGTCAGGCAGCAGCTATTCAAATTCAAATTCAAATTCACCCAGGCACTCAATCACAGGCAAAACAATGCCCCTTCCACTTCCTCTCAATTACAGGCAATCCCAATCAAACAGTGCCCGTTCCTCTCCCACACTCAATCAGCCAGGACTCTGCAAGAACTCTAAGTGCTTCCACACTTCTTAAAGGTGCTACCGGACTCAAACTTGTTCTATTATTAAATCAGTGGGTGTACAGCCCTTCCTTAATGCCCCATGATCATTATAATGGCCATCCTTACAACGGCCCTGCAAGGTAGGGCGGTATTCATCCTCGTAACTCAGATGAAAGACGCAGAGAGTAGTTTCATAGCTCCGGGGTTTCATCGCCCCAACTCTTAGCCACAATCCAAACATTCTCCTATCACCACTAATATTACGTCGCCGTTTTGTGCTCTGATTTCTGTTCGGGCCCCCTTGTGGCCATTACGCATCAAGCCAAGCCCGAAAGCCAATCAACTTCGACTCTAGGGATGCGGTGCTCATCTCCATTTCCAAGCCGAAGAGCCAGCACTGTCCGAAGACATTTCCATGGTCATGTGGCCAGCATGACTAAACGCCGAGGCGCACAGAACGCTGTGACCTTCCCACCGAAGCGGTCCCTATTTATCTACTTGCTTTCAAACTGCTAGGTTGGCAGGAGTTGGGGCCAGAGACGGGAGCTCATCCTGTCCTGTGGCCCTCGGGACTCGAACTACCAAACTGCCGACCTTCCAGTCTGCAGTTCAGCGTCTTAACCACTGAGCCACCACAGCCCCTCTTGCTCTGTTAGCAAGATCTACTATTTCTGTGCAGCTGACCTCTTGCAAAGTTTACCTTGGGCGATTTCTCACTAGAGCTGCCTCGCAGCACAGCGCCATTTGCCCCGGCACAAACATGTTAATTTCACACCCGAAGCTCCGGGGCTGCATTTTGACTCGGGGCTTCGCCCGATTTCCTCCGCAGTTTCATGATCCTCAAAAACCAGGATCATGAAACTGCGGAGGAAATCGGGCGAAGCCCCGAGTCAAAATGCAGCCCCGGAGCTTCGGGTGTGAAATTAACATGTTTGTGCCGGGGCAAATGGCGCTGTGCTGCGAGGCAGCTCTAGTGAGAAATCGCCCAAGGTAAACTTTGCAAGAGGTCAGCTGCACAGAAATAGTAGATCTTGCTAACAGAGCAAGAGGGGCTGTGGTGGCTCAGTGGTTAAGACGCTGAACTGCAGACTGGAAGGTCGGCAGTTTGGTAGTTCGAGTCCCGAGGGCCACAGGACAGGATGAGCTCCCGTCTCTGGCCCCAACTCCTGCCAACCTAGCAGTTTGAAAGCAAGTAGATAAATAGGGACCGCTTCGGTGGGAAGGTCACAGCGTTCTGTGCGCCTCGGCGTTTAGTCATGCTGGCCACATGACCTTGCGTAATACACACACACACACCATGGAATGCTGGCTTCCTAAACCAGGAATGTTCACACACACACACACACACAGCGCGTAATACACACACACACCCCATGGAATGCTGGCTTCCTAAACCAGGAATGTTCACACACACACACACACACACACACACAAATGGATCTCCAGTGGAGATTTCAGAACCCCCCTCACTGGCTCGGGGACTGCAGATTCCACATCTAAGCTAGCAAGCCCTATTTTGTCTGCTTTGCTTCGGAGACCGTTCGAGGTGGAAGTTCACCCCTTTGCACACTCCAGGGCCACCAACCTGGATTACTGGGAGGGACTCGGTGAGGGGCGGATTGACCATGAAGTAGACTAGGCACATGCTTAGGGCGCCAGGGCCAAAGGGGGCGCCACAAAGCTGGGGGAAAGGGGCGAAAAGCTTAGTTTGTACAGTATGTTAGGGTGTAGACTTTCCAATTTCCCAGGGGGGGCTGGGGCTGGGCCAGAGGCATTGCTTTGCTAGGAGCAAGGGTGGCTCCCGGGGGAGGCTGAGCACCTTCCTGAAAATTTCAGCGGGGGCTAACGCCCCGCCGCCCCCACGAAGATTACGCATAGATTTTCGTATTGCTGCAACCTGCATTGTAGATCTGGCCAGACAGCTCAACCACTAAAATGGACCAGGTCAGTGTGGAATGGAGGGAGGCACCGAGACTGGGTAAGTGCTGAGGGCACCCATGGGCCTTAATCCGTCTCTGGACTCGGCGGCCAGTCCCAGCTCTCTGGCGGCTGCGCCTGACTACTCTCCCATTGGCACATCTTTAGGGGCTCGGTTATCATTTTAAAAAACGGGAGTCTGCCTCAAACAGCACAGAGAAAAACCTGGTCAGGACTGGAAGAGACCCACAGCCCCTCTCCTCCCCCCCCCACCGGAGCTCTGGTTCTTTTCTGCTTAAGATTTATGGGTGGCTTCTTATCTGTAGGAGCAGCCCCCAGTTCCACCTGGAGAGAGCATGGAGAGGTGCCATCCATCATGGGGGGAAGAGCTGTCACTGTGGAGCGGGTTAAGGGAGGGGGGGAAAGGCACTGAGCCCAGCTCCTCTCCCTTAAAAGGCCCTGCCTTCTTCCCCCCCCCCTCCACGCACATTTTTATTCTGTCTGGTTCCTCCCCCCCTCTCTCCCAGTTCCTTCTGAACACCCCCACCCCACCCCCCAACCAGAGCTCCTTCTGTTATCAGACTCACCATTGAGAAGTCGAGCTATTAGCCACAAGGCATAGATAGGAACTCTCCCTCTGGGGGCAAGTGAGGCTCTGTCTTCTTGGCTCTTGGGGGGGGGCAATAGTGGGAGGGCTTCTGGAGTTCTGGTTCTGCTAATGGACCTCCTGATAGCGCCTGGGTTTTGGCCACTGTGTGACACAGAGCGTTGGACTGGATGGGCCATTGGCCTGATCCAACATGGCTGCTCTTATGTTCTTATGTCTGGGGCAAGGGATGCTCTGTCTTCTTGGCTCTTGGGGGGGGGCAATAGTGGGAGGGCTTCTGGAGTTCTGGTTCTGCTAATGGACCTCCTGATAGCGCCTGGGTTTTGGCCACTGTGTGACACAGAGCGTTGGACTGGATGGGCCATTGGCCTGATCCAACATGGCTGCTCTTATGTTCTTATGTCTGGGGCAAGGGATGCTCTGTCTTCTTGGCTCTTGGGGGGGGGCAATAGTGGGAGGGCTTCTGGAGTTCTGGTTCTGCTAATGGACCTCCTGATAGCGCCTGGGTTTTGGCCACTGTGTGACACAGAGCGTTGGACTGGATGGGCCATTGGCCTGATCCAACATGGCTGCTCTTATGTTCTTATGTCTGGGGCAAGGGATGCTCTGTCTTCTTGGCTCTTGGGGGGGGGCAATAGTGGGAGGGCTTCTGGAGTTCTGGTTCTGCTAATGGACCTCCTGATAGCGCCTGGGTTTTGGCCACTGTGTGACACAGAGCGTTGGACTGGATGGGCCATTGGCCTGATCCAACATGGCTGCTCTTATGTTCTTATGTCTGGGGCAAGGGATGCTCTGTCTTCTTGGCTCTTGGGGGGGGGCAATAGTGGGAGGGCTTCTGGAGTTCTGGTTCTGCTAATGGACCTCCTGATAGCGCCTGGGTTTTGGCCACTGTGTGACACAGAGCGTTGGACTGGATGGGCCATTGGCCTGATCCAACATGGCTGCTCTTATGTTCTTATGTCTGGGGCAAGGGATGCTCTGTCTTCTTGGCTCTTGGGGGGGGGCAATAGTGGGAGGGCTTCTGGAGTTCTGGTTCTGCTAATGGACCTCCTGATAGCGCCTGGGTTTTGGCCACTGTGTGACACAGAGCGTTGGACTGGATGGGCCATTGGCCTGATCCAACATGGCTGCTCTTATGTTCTTATGTCTGGGGCAAGGGATGCTCTGTCTTCTTGGCTCTTGGGGGGGGGCAATAGTGGGAGGGCTTCTGGAGTTCTGGTTCTGCTAATGGACCTCCTGATAGCGCCTGGGTTTTGGCCACTGTGTGACACAGAGCGTTGGACTGGATGGGCCATTGGCCTGATCCAACATGGCTGCTCTTATGTTCTTATGTCTGGGGCAAGGGATGCTCTGTCTTCTTGGCTCTTGGGGGGGGGCAATAGTGGGAGGGCTTCTGGAGTTCTGGTTCTGCTAATGGACCTCCTGATAGCGCCTGGGTTTTGGCCACTGTGTGACACAGAGCGTTGGACTGGATGGGCCATTGGCCTGATCCAACATGGCTTCTCTTATGTTCTTATGTCTTACTTGTGGGGAAACACTGTGGGGAGGGCTTCTGGAGTTCTGGTTCTGCTAATGGACCTCCTGATGGCGCCTGGGGTTTGGCCACTGTGTGACACAGAGAGTTGGACTGAATGGGCCATTGGCCTGATCCAACATGGCTTCTCTTATGTTCTTATGTCTGGGGCAGTGATGTTCTATCTTCTTTGTGCTTTGGGGGGGCAACAGTGGGAGGGCTTTTGGAGTTCTCGCCCTGCAGGAGGACTTCCTGATGGCCCCTGGGTTTTATGGCCACCGTGTGACACAGACTGTCGGATTGGACGGGCGATTGACCTGATCCAACGTTGGCTTCTCTTCTGTTCTCTTCTGTTTTTTAAATTTCATTTCATTTGTTAATCGCCTGTCCCCACCATTGTGGGGCTCTAAGCGATGTACGGAATTCTCAAAACACAGGAAAGACGTAAAAACCGTGTCCAACAACATACAGTCATTAAAAACAAGTGGCGAGATTTTGCCGCTTCTTACCGTATCCGGAATGGGAGGGCTTCACACGTTCAGGGGGGAGTAAGTTCTGTAAGGAATAAGGCCCCAGGTAGGGCGCCAGCCATGATGTAATCCTCAACCGAATGCCTAACGGAACATCTCTGTCTTACCGGCCCTGTGGAATTGCATCAGATCCCGCAAACCCCTGATGTTCTTAGGTTCTCTCGTGGAAAACACATCTCTATGAAAAGGCAGTCCTTTTCTGCTTGGGAGCGGCCTAAGAACCAGTTTGGTGTAGTGGTTAAGTGCGTGGACTCTAATCTGGGAGAATCGGGTTTGATTCCCCACTCCTCCACTTGCCCCTGCTGATGTGACCTTGGGTCAGTCACAAGCTCTGGCACAGCTGTCCTTGAAAAAGAGCAGTTTGTGTCAGAGTTCTCTCAGCCCCACCCATCTCACAGGGTGTCTGTTGTGGGGAGGGGAAGGGAAAGGAGTTTGTAAGCCGCTCTGAGACTCCAAGTGAAGGGCGGGGTATAAATCCAATCTCTTCTTCTTCTTCTTCCCTTTTAAACCTCCGGCACCTGTGTCAGCTTTAACCATTAGTCCTTTCTGTCAACAGCTGATACGAATGACCCGTCCTGGGTTTATGTTATGACTACTAAATGGGGGACTTGTTTAAAGTGGCCCACAATTGCAAAGGAATCGATGAGTGCGTCTATCCACGCAGACACGAGGAACCGAAGGGGGGGGGCACAGTGCAAACGAAGTGCTATCTTTCCCAAGGGGGAAGAGCGCAAGCAAAGCGCTATCTTCTGTGGCGACTCAGCAGGGTGCAAACAGTGTCCCCAAAGAACAGGGAGACGTGACGTAAGCCAACAGACAACAGCGTGGGTGTAAAGCAATCAAGAAAACAGGGCCTCCCCCCCCCATACCGAGAGCATTATTTTAAAGTAAATCCTGCAGAAATGTCTAGTAACTCTTCTTGCTATCTCATAATCACCTTGTTATGTACGCGGACCGCCACCAGGGGTCCACGGCTAAAGCAGGAGCTTGTTCCCCAAATACAAAGGGGACCTAGGACCCTAGTCCCCCTCGAGTCCACCAATAGCAACCTTGGCGGGAAATTCAAACCCTCCAATGGAAAGATAGGTGTGCCGGGTGGAGTGTATATAGTTGGCCTTGCAGGGCCATTATGCATGGGATAGAGCAGGTAGAGAAAGAGGTACTTTTCTCCCTTTCTCACAATACAAGAACTCGTGGGCGCTCCTGAGCGGTCGGGTTAGAACGGATAAAAGGAAGTACTTCTTCACCCAAAGAGTGATTAACACTTGGAATTCACTGTCACAGGAGGTGGTGGTGGCTACAAGCATGGACAGCTTCAAGAGGGAATTAGATAAGCATATGGAGCAGAGGTCCATCAGTGGCTATTAGACACAAGGTAAAGATAGGGGCTCTGGGGCAAGGGATGCTCTGTCTTCTTGGTGCTTGGGGGGGGGTCAACAGTGGGAGGGCTCCTAGTGTCCTGGCCCCACTGGTGGACCTCCTGATGGCACTGGTATTTCTGGCCACTGTCTGACACAGAGTGTTGGACTGGATGGGCCTTTGGCCTGATCCAACATTGGCATCTCTTATGTTCTTATGTTCTTGTTGTGGAGTACAATAAACGCATCTGAACGCACGTCGTAGTCCGAGTCCTCCATGCGGCGAACCCAGTAGTTTTCACACCTCATGCCTTTTCGGGCACGCTCCTGGCATCTGACTTGCGCAGCTACTAACATGCACGAGAAGCCTCATGAGAGCCAGCGTGGCGTAGCGGTTAAGAGATTTGGGCTACGATCTGGGAGACCCAGGTTCGAATCGTCACTCCACCATGGAAGCTCGCTGGGTGACCTGGGGCCAGTCACACGCTCGCAGCCCAACCTACCTCACAGGGTTGTTGGGAGGATAAAACGGGGGAGAATGCTGTAAGCCACCTAGGGCCCCCGCTGGAGAGAAAGTCGGGGTTATAAAGGAATTTAATCAATAAATACACAACCGGCGGCACAGATCCACGATTCCAGCCGTAGGTCGCGTGCCCAGCTGCGACGAGGCGTGACATGCGTAGAAGAATAAGCGGTCTGCCCCAAGACAGCTCCAGGTGGCTTGCCTCAGAGCCCCTTGCGACACGTTTTGAGCCTCAGTCTTCCTTTCTGCGTAATAGGGAGAAGCCGCCTTTCCCCCCCAACACACCCACCAAGGTCGTCCTGCGAAGGTCGGGCAGAAGAAAGGAGGACGGAGCTGGAATGGCGAGAGAAACAGACGGTCCTCCTTGCCATGTTTGAGCCATAAAATATTTTCCCGCCCCCTCTTCTCCTCGCTGGGCGCCTTGCCAGTGTCTGCATTTAGCTGTAAAACCGTCGCGAGGCGTGCCAGGGGAGCGGCCCGGACCCCCCCCCCCCCCCCCCCCCCCTTCCCGCTGCAGAGTCATTAAAAGCTTTGGGAACACTGTTCCCAGCACAGCGCACGCAGCCGCCCCCACAGTGGCGAGCCGCGTGTCCCCTCTGGGCTGTGCCCTTGGAGGGCAACTTTCGCATCCCTGCAAACTTTTTGAAAATGCAGGTGTGTTGGGGCTGGCAGACAATCACAACTGATCCCAAGACCCCAGAGATCAGTCCCCCCCCCCATACAGAGCTCCAGAAGAAGATCTTCCCTGGAGACTAGCCAAAGCTTGAGCCTGTGCAGAAACGGACAGCGTTGTGAACTAAAAACTACAAAAACCCACCAAACTAACTAGGCTTTGGTGGCTTTGGTACCGTAATTAATGCCGACCGTTGAGATATAATTTTTCTAAAACCCTTTTAGGTTTTTTATTGGTGATGTTCTCTGTCCTGGAGAGCCAGTTTGGTGTCGTGGTTAGGAGGGCGGACTCTGATCCGGGAGAACCGGGTTTGATTCCCCCACTCCTCCACATGCAGCTGCTGGTGTGACCTTGGGTCAGTCACAAGTTCTCTCAGAGCTGTTCTCTCAAGGGCAGTCCTCGAGAGATCTCCTCAGCCCCACCTACCTCATGGGGTGTCTGTTGTGGGGAGGGGAAGGGAAAGGAGAGTGTGAGCCCCACTGAGACTCCTTTGGGTAGTGAAGGGCAGGGTATAAATCCAATCTCTTCTTCTCTTCTGCCACATGCAGCTGCTGGTGTGGCCTTGGGTCAGTCACAAGTTCTCTCAGAGCTGTTCTCTCAAGGGCAGTCCTCAGAAGAGCTCTCTGAGCCCCACCTGCCTCACAGGGTGTCTGTTGTGGGGAGAGGAAGGGAAAGGAGATTGTGAGCCCCGCTGAGACTCCTTCGGGGAGTGAAGGGATGGGTATGAATCCAATCTCTTCTTCTCTTCTGCCTAGTCCTCGGAAGAACCCTCTGAGCCCCACCTGCCTCACAGGGTGTCTGTTGTGGGGAGAGGAAGGGAAAGGAGATTGTGAGCCCCGCTGAGACTCCTTCGGGGAGTGAAGGGATGGGTATGAATCCAATCTCTTCTTCTCTTCTGCCACATGCAGCTGCTGGTGTGACCGTGGGTCAGTCACAAGTTCTCTCAGAGCTGTTCTCTCAAGGGCAGTCCTCAGAAGAGCTCTCTGAGCCCCACCTGCCTCACAGGGTGTCTGTTGTGGGGAGAGGAAGGGAAAGGAGATTGTGAGCCCCGCTGAGACTCCTTCGGGGAGTGAAGGGATGGGTATGAATCCAATCTCTTCTTCTCTTCTGCCACATGCAGCTGCTGGTGTGACCGTGGGTCAGTCACAAGTTCTCTCAGAGCTGTTCTCTCAAGGGCAGTCCTCAGAAGAGCTCTCTGAGCCCCACCTGCCTCACAGGGTGTCTGTTGTGGGGAGAGGAAGGGAAAGGAGATTGTGAGCCCCGCTGAGACTCCTTCGGGGAGTGAAGGGATGGGTATGAATCCAATCTCTTCTTCTCTTCTGCCGCATGCAGCTGCTGGTGTGACCGTGGGTCAGTCACAAGTTCTCTCAGAGCTGTTCTCTCAAGGGCAGTCCTCAGAAGAGCTCTCTGAGCTCCACCTGCCTCACAGGGTGTCTGTTGTGGGGAGAGGAAGGGAAAGGAGATTGTGAGCCCCGCTGAGACTCCTTCGGGGAGTGAAGGGATGGGTATGAATCCAATCTCTTCTTCTCTTCTGCCACATGCAGCTGCTGGTGTGACCGTGGGTCAGTCACAAGTTCTCTCAGAGCTGT